>NC_085101.1:2399700-2574700 GCF_963422355.1 Corticium candelabrum | reverse complement strand
ATGTATGAAAGCTAATAATGCCTTTCTTGTTTTGATTATTTGGTTCATTGAGTTATTATAAACCTCTTGACTATTCACACTTCAAGGTTTTTCAATAGCAACAAATATTGATATCGCAGAGAATATTTTGCAAACCTAATCTTTCTTCTTTCAAAAGCAAGTACATGCTGTTTTTGTTCTTCTTCAGTTATAACCTGAACTGGTGCAAGTTGAACCTAGGAAAATAACATTTCCAGACCACAATAAGACAATGACCCTGTAAGAAAATTCTGAAATAATAGCAGGCAGGCACAATACATTAGAATGAACACAATTAATTAAAGAAAAACTAATATCAGCTAGGTAGCATGGCCCCTTCCTTTAATACTCAAATGAAACCAATATCTATTACTCTAATAGAAAGCAGACAAATCCATTCTAATTAATATAATTCCTTAGAAATTTGACAATAGCACCTACAATACATGAAGATATGTACGTACACACATACAAACGTGCACACACATTTGTGTTTATATCTGTAGACAATGTAATTCTGCTCAAACAATAGACTAAACTGTATACCTTAGTGCGAGGAACATCAGATGTAGCAACAAATGTGAAAAAGCCCTACATCAATGCCAAATATAAACATACATCAATAACCAAAGATACAACCATAATGACTTATCATGTTCATTCTACCTGGCAAATTTGTATTTTGTCACCCGACTCAATTCGTTCTGCCCACACAAGAACACCAACCTAAATCAGCATAAGTGAAATTCAATGTCTTCTACAAATAAGGAATAAAACTTAACCACAAATATTCCCTTGCATGCAGCCAAGCATCTACTACAGTAACAATAGCTCAACTGTAAACGCTACAATTCCATACCTCCATACTAGAGCCAAATGCCCGGTTGACTTGAGCTCTGACTGTAACCAAATTGCCTGGTCTAACAAAAAATATTATGACTACATTCTCCATTGCTTAATTGCTATTCTGTGCTACAAACTTCGATAAATAATATTATAGCATCAAACAAAATGCACTGTCTATTGATTCAAAATTCATAAAAAACTGATGAATTGCAATAAATATTGCAAATTTATTGCAATCTTATAGAGTTTATAAATATTGTTCTTCGTTCTGCCAAATATTCCAAGAAATTACAGTAATCAGTAACTACTAAAAATAATGCCACCACTTCTGACAATAAGGTCTTACTATATAAAGTGAATTTATTGTCTGTTGGTTCTCAACATTTTATGTTATGATCAATCACCCAAAACTTAGGTAATAAAATTGCAAATATCAAAGAAATATTTGGTGTGTGTGTGTACGTGTGTGTGTGTGTGTGTGTGTGTGTGTGTGTGTGTGTGTGTGTGTGTGTATGTGTGTGTGTGTGTGTGTGTGTGTGTGTGTGTGTGTGTGTACATGTGTGTGTGTGTGTGTGTGTGTGTGTGTGTGTGTGTGTGTGTGTGTGTGTGTGTGTGTGTGTGTGTGTGTGTGTGTGTGTGTGTGTGTGTGTGTGTGTAGACAACTCTCCTTGTCAGCACTTAACAACAATGCCGGGTGTTGTGAAATTTTTTCTAATTAGAACACCTCTTAAAGAGTCCAGAGTTAATAAACAGGAATTTTCCCAGTCCTGCTATGATAATTGAGAATATCTTTACACTACACATGTAATGATACCCACTCGTAGTGATAGTGCTTCAGTATCCAGACAACCATTTATCTGGACACCCTCCTGTTCTAACCAGTTTGATAAGCAGTCCTTTAGTATACACAGTTATTTCCAGCACATGACTTGTCACTACTGTAAATATAGTCGCAGGTGGGTGGTGATAATGCCTCTTCAATGGTCTCCTGAATGTCGGCATTTCAAATTAATTGTATGGAAATGCATTTCATTTTCCTGTTTATGGCTAGGAGAGAAGAAGACATAATGCATAGACCTATTCTCTATAGTATGTGCTTGCAGGAAGGTACAAGAAGTAACTATATATTAAAGTGCTCACAATGGACTGTGCCAACTTTAGCTCTAATTATGCAAAAATACATAATTATGCCTCAGATGGTACCAAATTTAGAACTCATAATTCTACTATAACAACCATTGCATGGTGGCACTTAAAATAAAAAGAGAGGGTGTTTACGTAGTAGGAAAAACTATCAATAGCCACTTGAATAGGTGTACTTAAATATGGACACATCCTGATAATTCGAGTTAGAAATGCTGTTTTCTCTGGTAGCCTGTAATGGAGATCGAGACAAAAGAATGTCAGATGTATGCACATGGAGCAGTTGTTTGATACCACACAAGGTAGTTTGACCTTCCACTCATCTTATTGAGTTTGTAGGTTCTCATTTCATGATATAGTAGCAGGAAAAACAGTTAGAGTCTAACTGGATTACTGACGTTGCTGATTATTGCTATCAGACAAGAATGTTTGACCTTCCACCTACTTTGTTGCTTCTCATTTCATACCTTATTGTGGCCAGATAGTAGCAGTGAAGACAGTTAGATTGTAACTGCATTAATGATGTATAGATGTACTATGGGTGAAGATATTGAGATACTCAATGGACTGGAATTTGCGAGTTCACTCCATGTACATGACGCACTTCTTTAGCATGTTACGGTCAACGTGATTAGGCACAACATTTTACCAAGGTACTCATTATCCAGCAAAAGAATGATTTGTAAACCACAAACTTGGTGTACAAGATGGAAGAAAGCTTGTAGATGCTAACAGTTTCACAGATACACATATCTAATCAAACTGTTATTCTAACTCAGTCGCTCGCTACAGCAGAGAAAAATTGTCCATATCTAAAATAAACTCCACGTCTGGGCTCTTCACAAACCTTGGCCCATATATTTACGTAGTTAGTGCGCTAGCCAATGTTATGCAATTCAATATCGTTCTAAAGCTTGGATATCGGTGCATACATCTGACATGTTTCCCTGTCTTTCCATTGCAGACTCGCAGAGAAAACAGCATTCGGAATTCAAATTATCACGGTGTGTCGACAAATATAGGTACACCTAACGTGCCTATTTAGAGATCAGAAATGTCAGAATAATGAACCCGTCGACTTAGAAAACAGTTACATGATGGTCATGTAACATGCGACCAGTCATGAGCACATATTTTGATGGTGTATGTGACGTATCACACAACAAGTGTGCAATAAGTTACTTCTGGTTTATATACAACACTCTAAATTATATATATATATATCACGTGACCATGGCATAAATTACTTATCGTATGATTAGCATGCTACATGACTTTTACCAGCTGTCACTCAAAGCAAGGTTATAGCCGTTGGCTTCACCTCAAGCAAAACCCTGCCCCTGGTGCTGGTAAAGCTCTATAGCACGCCAATCATACTAAAATCTGTAGTCGTTAAGTTATCATTTGATAACTGAATTCACGTGACGACCAATTGTACCAGCAAGTTTGCCATCATGACCACATAAATGTCACTGCAGTTATGGTAAACCAATTAATTTTTTATGCCGTAGAGTAAAACTGGTCAGACTGAGAGTAACATATCTAATGTCCTGGGATTTTGATTACTTGCCAGAACAATCGTTATCATTATTTGACATTTATGAAATATATGTAAAAGTCCAACTCCTCAACGACTGAAAATTTTGTGAGGTTGATGAGATGACAATACGTCTGCCATAAAATTTCAAACATTGAAACTTGCATGTAAGTAGTACGTGTACTCCACGCGTAGTATGACAACAACTGCATGATATATAATTAGCTACGAGCATAAAAGAAGAACACTATATTAAGTGGTGGAATGCTTCACAAGAAGCTTACTCTAAACGAGCTAAATTGACTTTCAGTCTGTCTGTCGGTATGTCGTTTTGTTTCTATGTATGTTTGTAAGCGTATGTCATGCTCGGAAATTTGTTGAGTCAATCAGCAGTCGTTTTGGAAGACAAAAAGTAGGTGAAGCAACACTACCATGACAGCGTGGATCACTCTGGGTGTTTGTTGAGCCAATCACCAGTCGCTCTGGAACACCAACAATGGGTGACATAATAATCCTGCGAATTATGACATTATGACAACAAAGCCAAGATGCCATATATCCATTTTATGGTCAAACTGTCGTCACGCTGAGAAGCGGAGAGTTAAAGGACAAACAATAGTTGTACGCATCTGTTACTGTTTTACAGAAGAATCGCAAAACAAACAAATTCATCGTTCGTCAAGAAGTCAAGCGAAGGTACCATGGGACCATGCCCCATTGCATGGGCATGACCAACATGTCATCTGATCTTCAAGCGAGTATGCAATAAGTGTTATGCATGGGTGTAAGTAGGACTGATGATGAACGATCGGTTTCGTCTTGCAAGAAAGTTTCGTATGAAACATTGACACTGCTTTCTATTTCGATTCGATCACTAACTATATACTGTGGATGTCATTTCACGGTATTTCAAATGCATGTAGAGTGCAGACGTACGAGATTGATGTCTGTATATAGATATTGCTACGGCAAATTAATTAACGAAACGAAAGATGATAGCAATGGCTCAACGAAACGTCTACCTCATTACCTAACTTCTACCTCAATGTCTCAACGTCTACCTCATTACCTAACTTCAAGTGATGCAAATTAGGAGTGCTACAGAATTGAGGAATAACGTGAATAACAAGCCGGATCAGTGCAAGAGTCACGCATGTGAGTGTGCTCAATTCGAAGTAGTGCTGAACATTGATGATAATCATAATTTTAGTTATTATGTTTAATCACATCAACAAATCATTGTGTTTTCAAACAATTATACATTCTAGCAACAAGCTAATGATTAATTAATGACAACAAATTGACAAAAATTAAAAACCTTTACATTTGATATTCACAATAAATACACACACACACACACACACACACACACACACACACACACACACACACACACACACACACACACACACACACACACACACACACACACACACACACACACACACACACACACACACACACACACACACACACACACACACACACACACACACACACAAACACAACAACAAGCACATACACTCGTAGCTCTGAAGCCAGTAGAACACAGCTTCACTTACTTAAATTAGGAACCTAGTTACTAAATCAGTGATTCTATTCTACATGCATCTAGGAGTCAGCTTACTTTACTTGGTGCTGTTTAAACTTTAAGTCGTCCATAGCCACAGTGACACAAGACATCTTCGCATGTTTCTCAGCTACATAATGTACAACACATCACAACTCATCTCTTTATAGCCCTACAGACATGAACTACACGTATTGTACGCGAGTGTGAACCTACCAGAAACGCAAGCAGCAATGTCCATCCACTTCAACAGTAAGCTGTAAAACATGCCCGGCGTTCTGCCAACCTGGTTGGGTCGTAAAATTTGATTCGACTCGACAGCAGTCTCGTTTCTATACATCCCTACAATCGACTGCAACCGACAGAACAGAACCACGAGTGTCTCTCAAGCCCAATCCACGCACTCTGACGACGATCGACGATCACACGAAGCCAATACCAATGTGAGAGTGCAAGTGTCCGGGACTTTCATGGCGCAGACACGCGGGGAATACGAGGCACACTCTGATTGATTTCACTGCTTCATATTGCTTAGCATTTGTTGTAATATTGTCTGTTGAGTTACTTGTAGGTCTTACCCAAAATATAGCATGTACAATGCTATCAGCTATACTCTGTATGAATAAACATTAGAATGAAATATGAATACACAACTCGAACTGCAAGTAAGATGCCCTGCCCTCCAACAGTGAAGTTGCAGTAATATACTATAGTCATACATATTGGATATCATATATAGTAACTCTAATAGAAACCCGATGACGTCGACTGTGAACTTATTGGCTGACAGCGGTGGCTTGCGGACTGACACTCTTATTTGTAAGCGGCCCCTTTACGACTGGACCAATAGGCCGTTTGGCCGGAATGCGTAAAAACGGTGTGCTGTCGTCACTCTTCAATACGAAACCGACCTTAGAAGGATCCGGGCCTTCTTCCACGAAACAGGTCGTGGTCGTTGCTCTCCTATCAAGAAGACAATATGTAAGAGAACAATACACCACAAAACGTGCATACCCAGTATCATAATCAACAACAGCATCAGCACTGTTGCACATACAACACACTTGAATTTAGAATTATCTTATGCAATATGTAAGCCGTGTCCACACTACATCAGAAACGGATCCAGATTGAATCAGGTACCCGATGATCGTGATCGTATCTGAATCACAAGAATCCACACTGAAGTTGATGGAACAAGTGCAGACCCTGTCAAATATATCACATAAGGGTTCTGCCCACATTGGTGGGAGGTTGTCGAGATCGACCATCACTCCACATGTTCTAGTTAGTGTTCTACTTGCTCCAAGCTAAGGAGCAATAGAAGGTGGGTGTCTTCGTCCATCCATCCGTCCGTATGAATGGACGGATCGACTCGCCGATTTCGACTGGCTTGCGCCTGCACTCACAAGTTAACTCGCTAGACACCCCACTTGGGGACTCGACTTGGGTGGGCTATGTTCCCTGAAGGAAGTTGCATCATGCTACAGACTGGAAGTTGAATCGGTGCGGGGCAGGTTCGATTTCCACTGCCTACAGTGTGAGCTCAGATTGCCGGGTAGAGGCTAGCATAGTATAAATGTGAGACTGGGCAACATAGTTCCCCACTGCTGACAGAAGTTGCAGCTTTTTTAGTCCATTCTTTCAGATCATCAACCATCAACGATGTGATACATTCTGTTTGATGCCTCTGGTCTGTTTTGCAACGATGCTTGAAATTCCGGGAGTTGTCTACTTATCTAAACTAGAAACAAACCACGCCCTTCAATGCAGCAGATACCCGAACACCACTCCAAAAGGGTAGAACACTGTCACCAGTGTATCAGAAAACAATGGACATGTTTGTGGGTTAGTTGGGTATCAGGAAAACCTGCTTAACACAGTTTCTACATGCTCAAGGAAGTGAATAACAACAGACACACAGTTAAGGGTTAAACATTACTGCAAATCTGCTACAGGGTGCTCGAATGCTGAAAAACATCTTATCACATGAGTCAGGCATCGGTGCTAGCCCAACACGTTCTATTTCAGCTAGAGCGCATGGAAGTATCATAAACCACGTACATGTGTAAACTTGTATTCAGTAATGGGCCGCTGGTATTGTACAAGTGTCAAGAGATGCGCACAACTTGCTCTGCATGAGGGAACGAGAGTACATGCAAGAAAAAAGGAGTTGATTGGTTTCGTCCTCCTCGTGTAGTGATCAGGAAGACTGCTGTCGAAGCAAAAGTCTACACATACACTGCACACTGTGCACACACAGTCACTTGACGTTCTTACAACAGGCTAGTGTGTTCTTAGCCATCTACCCTGGACGTTCTTCGGACCCTATTCTTTGGCGTACAAGCACCCTGTACTGCACTTTGTACACTAAGGCACAAGAAGGTCAAGTCAACACATACCTATGAGAAATGGAATTCAAAGGATCCGATTCAAATAGGAATAAAACCATCTGTGGATGTAGATCAAGACTAAAGGCTGATTCACAATATGCGACGGAGATGTGACAGATCGTGACGGGCAGCTCTCCATTGTCTTCACAATACGTGTACATATCGTTCTGATAATTACCATTCCTGTGCTGCATGATTGCATCATCCTCGTTTTGTACTGCCCTGATTACGTAACAGTACCTAATCATTTCCTGTTGCAGTCCGTCAACTTCCGACGGAGCGGACAAAATAGAATCGATTCTATGTATCCATCTGTCAATACTATGTCAAGCAATCCGTCCACAATCCGTCTCAAGTGACGCCTTTGATGTGGTTGAACGGAACAGATTACTCTCTGTCGCATATTGTGAACCAGCTTTAATTGTAATGGAACCTGTATCAGTCAAAAGTGAATTGGGTATCAGAAAAAAGTGAACAGATCACGATCGAATGCAGATCGGATCCGCATATCTACTGTCTAGTGTGGACAGGTCTTGTAATAATAACTTGTGCTACATACATCATGCTTGTAATAATAACTTGTGCTACATACATCATGCTTATCTTACTCTAAAGTAAACTGACCGAAATTCCTGTATCATGACGACTCGCTCCAATCCAATCGGGGGATCTCTCGCAAACGAACACTTTGGAGATGCCGGCGGAAGTTTGCCGTACGACACTGACTGCTCCGGCGACTCGTTTCCAACAGATTCTGACCGACCCAATGAGAGTGGCGACGACACGGATGACTGTTGGATGGTGAGTGTTACAGGCGAAATGCCCATTGAGATTCCATAATCGAAATCGCTTCCGGCGTCCAGTGAGAGATCTTGTAATCGGGTCTGAGTTTCCACGTCTACACTATGTTGCCTTCGTAGGATTGGCATAACAGGAGGCTTCCGACCGTCAGGTGTCAGCGGCTACACAAGATACATAATACATAATGTAACTACAGAATAAATCTCTGGGAAAGCTACACAACAAAAACTGATCGCAACATTGACAAAAGACAGATACAAGAGAGGAAACAACAGGTTGACTAACAACAATACATTTGAATATGTATATCGAGATCAGCAAGAAATAACGCCAAATTATGCTGCACACGTATGCATACCTGCACACACGCACGCATGCACGCACCTGCACACGCATGTACATGCACACGCACACACGTGCACATGCACATGCATGCACACACACACACACACAAGCACACGCACACACACACACACACACACACACACACACACACACACACACACACACACACACACACACACACACACACCAAAAGTACATGAACTATGATTACTGCTGTCCCAACATCAACATCTGTCCCAACCAATTGTTTTGTTATGTCAGAACTTGAGCTTCTTGTCCATTTGGTAACTCAGTTAAAGGCCAGCAGGTGACTGTGAAAACAGCTAAGCTCTTCAAGACTGCAGGTATGGTCTCTCAACCAGATGGCACAAAAGAAGAGCCCCTCAGTACGCTAACAGTTTAGAAAATTTAGACACAACAAAGTGTTCGTTATTGAGACATAAACCAGAAGGTTCACAACCATGACTTGAGCAACTGGCTGAGACAAGACGTTGAAACAGCAGTCCAAATGGACTGCAGTACACTAGTACCCTTAAGGTACACAACTCAATTCAGTATTTTACTTGATACAAGCAACTATTGCAATCACTTCCTAGTATATTAGTGTCTGATCCCATTCCAATAATCTCAGACAGACATAAGCTGATTTGCTTAACATCCAACCAGAATCATGCACCACATGTCATACACTGCAAGCAAACATCGACAAGTAGATCCAACAGTGATCTAAGGTTACCACAGTAGTTACCTTCAAGCAACAAAACAAGCAACATCCAGTTAAAAATACATGACTTTCAGTGTCTGGACAAACTCAACAACAGACAAAAGAAAAAAAACTTAAAACAGGTGTCGACATCATTGCTGCTATTTGGGCATCACCATTTTCAAACTCAAAAATTTTGTCTCCAACATGAAACTGGCACTCCGTTAGTACGTAACGATGTTCCATTAAAACCACAGACCTAGAAAACCTGAAATCGTGTAGCAGCACAAATAGAGAGACATGACCGATTTAGGCAAACTCAAATAGCTGCAAACATGCAACAGGACGACTGCACAAAAATGTGTTCTAGTGCAAAGTTAAAAGCACCAAAACTAGAACCCAACTGTAACTTTCATTTCATCACAGACAATCTCTAGTATCTCCTATTATTCCTACTATCACCACACAAACAACCACCAAACAGACAAAACTACTACAAATGTGTACACAAACTTTAACGTGTCACGACGTACTCTGTTTTTCATGTCGTTAAAGCTCGACACCAAGTTCTCTACTTCCTTGTTCAATCCCTCAAGGCTACATCTCATGTTCTTCCCCAAGTACTGCATGGGCACACTAATGATCGGCGACTGTCTTGATAATGGTGGCAACTGCAATGACTGGTGATTTCCTTGAACAGGCGTTATCGTGCTGTGTCTCTCTCGTTGGCAGTTTTGTCGAAGTTTCTAGAAAGACTGACTGGTGAATGTCCGTAGTAGTAATCCTATATATACACAAATGATTCTGACCTCTCTGTAGTCGGCACTGCCCAATGAGTTTGACCTCTTGTGTAACTGTGGCATCTCTACCAAATCTTCGGGAGATGTCTGCAGGCAACAAGACATATAACGGACTAGCTACCTTAACCCCAGGAAACAGACAAATTACTAGCTACCTTAACCCCAAGAAACAGACAAATTACATAATCATCGCTACCCCTACCAAGTTAGCAACTCTATGGCTTTGCAATTACCCAATATGCAATACGTTTACCAGACATTGAAGAACCTTAAGCATATCACCACACAATCCATATTGTAAAGCCTTTCTGTAGCAATCACCATTTACTACCCTAACAGTAAACCAATGTCAACTGCTACTTGTTGAGATACATCCAAGTGCAAGCACTAGTGCTCTGTACTAATTGCTTAATAAATGTTGTTGATAACACGAGAAACCATGCAATCAACTAAACAAACAGTGCATCATATGGGCTAAAACTGGTTAGCAATCACAGATCGTAAGTATCACTCGATTCCCTTATTGTACGTTAACAAAAATGTAAGAAAATTGAAAACATGTGTATGTCAATGCTGAAAGCCAAGTAACCTTCAATAGCACATTTTGGAAAATTGCTACTCTAAACTCTACTGCTAATAAAAGACACATGCTCCGAAAACCAGGTCAAAACACTATGGCTTAGCATCCTGTGACTAACAAATGAGGTCATAGTGTTGAACAATGAGTGGTCAACCATTAACAAGACAACGTTGACGGCAAAATAGGATTAAGATGGTCAAAGGGCGTTACAAAACAAACTTGTTCTAAAACTGGAACTGCAACAACCCAACAAGCAATTTAATACATCTTTAACTAGGTACACATGGTAGTTGCAAAACCATCTCAACAATTCAAAATAGCATGGTTCAACCTATTAGGCTTGATTTTCAATTCAAAGCTACTCCATCACTATTCGCTCCAAGTCAAATTCGTTACGCAAAGGTACAGAAGTTTAGAGCCACTTTTCCATTCTGCATTCACAACTGCTACAATGCTCAACAAAAATGCAATTCAGAGTGGAATATAATGGTCAGTCATCGGTCATTGACCGACAAACTGGTGTTCATGACTAAACACGATATTGCTTTGATTGGATATACTGCGTTACTGGTCAAGAAGTAATAGATACAGCATGAATGGCAGGGAATAGGAAATCAATAACTGAAATGTCTTGACAATTGATAAAAAAAGCAGCAGGCAAAATCTATTTAATAAACGGCAATACTGTAATACTATAACAGTTTATATTTTGATAGCAAATAAAAAATACAGTAGTAAATATGATGCTATCAATAAAGAAGTTGAACTAATTATGTCGATAATTACATGACTGGATTGTGAAATCACATAAGAATGAATGTCCACAATGTAAAATGTCAGTCAACCTCATTTGCTAAAGTACAAAATAGACAAAACATTGTCTCTATTCCACTCTGTGCATAAAGATTAATTCTCTCCATACACGGTGACAACTACACATATGCCTTGGATTGTGTTAAAATTTATGAGTTCGCATCTCACCCCATATGGTAACACTTAGTGTCAGTGCACATAGGAACTCAACAACCGTGCTGGAATAGGAACATACATGTTGCACGACAATGCTCCAAAAACAAGCAGACAAAAACAATCACTGGGTAAACAAATACAGAAAATAGTGTTGGCTATGATTAATTAATGATTTCGGAAACAGCAAGTTGCCAGCAGCTATGCATTTAGAAATTGTTCTACTAACGTCTATAGATAAAAGGTAGTTCATAAGGTTTGTGTCCAGCCCGAAACATAAGTCATAAATTAGTTCCCCTCTTGGACAATCACCCTCATGAGCAACCACCTCTTGTTTACGACCAGTTTGGCTTGGCACTGACAAAATTTGTATTGCACGTAACCCTCTTCAGCGACCACCCCTCTAACGCGACCAGCAACCACCAAAGTAGGTTCAAACTTGTCATGTGTCCCTGCCTTGAGCGACCACTTAGCATTGCCTGTCTCTGCCACTGCACTGATACATTTGGGTATGTATAACGAAAAGAGTGTCGTCACAATCAACCACAGTACAGTAACACTTGTGCGTAGAGAAGTAGCCAAATGTCATCTCAAAAATGCAAGATCCTAGCCGTTCATGAAAAGATAGCTGTGCTAGACAAGATAAAATAAGGCCGTTTGTGTCGCTCAATCGCTGAAGATCTCGGTGTAAGTAAGCCAATAATTCAAAGAATTACGGGAACAAAAAAAGCATTAGACAGCAATGGGAAACCAGGTCGAGCAGAGAGAAATTACAGCAAGGTTAGAAAGTTGTGCTATGAAGATTTGGACAGAGTTGTATGGGAGTGGTTCAGTGTTGTTGTTTCTTGTTCTTGTTCTTGTTCTTGTTGTTTGTATATGTACTGTACAGTGCACTGTAGAAAACTAAATACAGATGTAGCACACAACTTAATTAACGAGTTCAACAAAAACAGTTCCCTGATGAGAGACCACCCCTTTTGAGAGGCCACTTTGATGGAAACTTAAGTGGTCCTCCAAGAGGGGGCTACTGTACATCATGATGAAAAATTAGCCTCATACCAGACCCCTTTGCACTATGGTACCCGGTTCCCGCATGACACAAGAAATGCTGGAGATTCTGGATTCTTCATGTTCACCATATGCTATTAGAAGATGGTATGTCAAAGATATATAGATTGCCAATATGATTAGCTTACTATGACCTTCCCGTTTCACATGAAATTTCTCTGGATGAGAAAAAATCTTATAGAATTACTGTCATAGCATTGTCCACAGTAGACGTTTGAGCGGTAGCAATAAACTCTGTCATTTCTCCTTCCTACACTTTATCCAAATGTAAGTCACACGACAGCATTGATTCTTTAAATTCGGTTGTTCTTCTACAGTTGATGTTTTTCATTACAATGTTTGTCAGAACTCAGTTTGATCGATTTCCAGATTTGCACTTTACTTGGGAACTAGCAGAGTAACACTGTTTCAAGCTACAGCCGACTCTAGAACACTGGTTTTACAGCTTCACATAATGTGAATCGAAAGCAGGGAAGCGCACTGTCAATGATTTGCTTTCCAGTCACACTACATGGTGCCTGAATGATAAACAGTGTGTGTGCCATCGTTTTCTTTAGGAAACCACCACCTGTTTATTTAAAGAAAGGATGTATTTAGTGTCCATTACCTTGTAATTAGGGGTGACACTAGGTGATAAACAAAGTAGGCAGGAAAGCCTAGACCCTCTTGGCACTGTGTCATAGGGGAACCACGAAAACAGTGTGAGAGAGTCTGGTACAAGGCTAGAAAAGTGGATGATCTCAGATGCTTCACAACCTGTACTATACTAAAGTGGAGCCTCAAAATAACAAACCTCAATACAACAAATCCTCAACATAACGAGTCTTGATGTGCACATACAACAAGTCGATGACTTTGATATAACGTAATGGGCGATATGACCGAGCACATTTCCTGCATTGTTGCCTGCAAACAGCAGCTACCGCCTAACCAGCAGATCTCAGAATGTATTTACACGTAAATCATTGGGCCTACGTCATGTCTAAGCATTAGTCCTTGTCCCTCCCAAAAAAGTGAAAATTATGAGCGAGGTGGAGAAAAACAAGACAAAAGGACGTGCCTGCCAGGTAGGGACTTACACTCCTTCCATACGCTTGCAACAATTCCAAAGCAGAAGAATCAGCTTGTCAAAAAATACATTGATCAACTTGTAGGCAATGTTTACTCGTAGGCAACTTACAGCATAGCGTTGCATGGCCATGCATCCCATTACCTTACACAACAGTAGCCCAAATGCATTTGACTATTACGAACCCAAACTACAACAAAAGCGGTTCCTTGCGATTCGTTATATTGAGGTTCTGCCATACAACAAGTTAATTAAAATACATAATCAGGCAATAGAATGATGCCATTCGGATAAAAATATAGTTATGTCTGCTATACAGTGGCTTTCCTACAATACAATTTTCATACATCAGTTATGTATGCATGTTGCAAGTCTGTGTATGCATGCCCGTGTCAATGAACCAGGCCTTCTGTCTGTATTAGTCTACGTCTGTACTGTAGTGTCTGCGCCACGGGTCTTGAAGACATACCAAACAGCCGTTAAGCAAGTTGGGAGTTGTGTAAGAAAACCTTCATAATACCTAGAAATTTTATTCAACAAACAGAAGACAAACCATGTAAAGTACCACTAAAATCATTGATGGCAAATTGTGAATTGAAGCTTGGGCCTCAAACTAGACGTCAACGACAGTATGATGCTTTTTATTGAGCGCAATGCACAAGAATAATTGGTAGGCAAATTCTTGGCTAAGTCAACTACTTGCTCCATATTTAATTAGTTCAAGAAATACACTTGTAAATGTGTAGATCCAGCAAGATGAAGGAAGACCCAAACAAACATCACAGATAGAATATTCAATTACACAGGCATAGAACAAACATTTCAAGCAACAGCATAAAATATCATGCCATTGTGAACGAATAACCCGTTTACATGAGCACGCATGGCGAGCCGAGTCAAGCGAGCTGCGCCAGCCCAGTATTCCAGCCTGCGTTTACACAACACACTCCGTAGAAGGAAGCCAATGCGTGTCACTAACGTGTGTTAGTTACTTGAGCTTGACATAGCTCGCGTTAGCTTACGTTTACAACAGACAGAAGCCAAGTTGCTCGCATTTTTCTCTATGGCTTTATATCAAGAATGCAAAGGACATATACGAGACGTCGTAGATCTATCACCAGGCGACTGTTGTGCTCATGCAGCAACTGAGTTTCAAAGCTAAACTTCTTGCTCATCTCGGTCGCTTCATAATTGTCTCCGTCTCGCTCCACGCTATTTGTGCCATTTTCGCACGAAACTATGACGCTACAGAAAGCAGTCTGGCTATGCGAGACTACCAAATGAGCATGCACGGCCCGTTTTCCAGAATGTTATGTGTTTACATGATGTACTTAACCCGAGCCAGACCGGGCTGGCGCACGCTGGCCCGGCTAGAAATACCGAACCGAGCCGTGCCAGCACAGTTCGGCTCGGTTCGACCCGCGTATACGCGTACCATAAAAGCTGAGACAGCACGGGCTGGCCCGCTTACAAGTGCTCGTGTAAACGAAGTATACGATCAAATGAAATCAGTACAAAATAATGGACACTGTTATTGCAAAAAATAGAGTCCCACTAAGGTCACCTTATTAGAAACGGAAGATGGGGCATGGCATGTTAGTCAAACCATTTTAATCAAATCATTCACACCTTGCAACTGAATGCCACAGAGACACCATATCGACAATAATGGCACTCTGTACCCTTTGGAGTGCATCTACACTATCTGTGTACTCCCATAATTGCCACATACATAGCAAGATTTCTTCAAGACAATTCACACCTTGCTTACAAGCTGCTCCATTGCTATCAAGAATTTTTTCAGCTACAATAGAAATGCATGGTTCATTCAGAGGATTGAGTACTGCACAACACAAATTCTGCGTACATGCACTCATAAAATGGTAGGGAATCAAATAGTCGGGGCAAAAACTGCCGAATGTTTATATCTTTTCAAGTAACCAAGTACACTAACTCAAAATTTGTATTTACTAAATATACATAACTATCTAATCTACATTCTTAGTATTTCTACATGACAGTAGCTCCTCGCACATCCGACCGACCACTTTGGGCAAGCCACAAAAGAACATCGGTGGGATAAGTGAAAAGAATAAATAAGTGATAAGAACGGATAACAGACACGTCGTAGTTTCAACTGTACCTCGCAGTTCCAGTTCACTTTTTGGGAGTCCCAGTAAGTACATGGTATGAAATTTGAAACATGTATAACATGCCAGTGATAAAATGATTGCACAGAAACATAATATGCATTATACATGCAAGCTATAATCACCAAACTAATCCTAGAAGCCTTGGTATTTTTGTCGCCATCACTGCTCTTGTGAAATGGACTTGCGATGTCATATCTCCTTTGCAAAAATGGTCAGACATGCAAGGGGTCTAAAGTGCGAGGGTTGACTATGCAAGAGTCTAATTGGATATGCGCAAGGGGTCTGATGTGTAGGGGTCAGATATTCAAGGATCTACTGTACTAAAGTTACTTGGACAACACTATCAACTACAATTTAGTACAGGAAGACAATATGGTAGAAATAGAACACTCACCCCCTCTGCCAATATTTTGCTACATTGATATAGACTACTAGCAAATGCAGTTTGCTTCATCGGTGTTCTAGTCTGAGTGCAATCAGGCATCAAAGCACTACTATACCAAAAATCAAATCTAACTTGACGAACATTTTGGTAGACTGTAATAACTATTAGTGGAGGTACTTCTCATCTTCATGATTAAACCTCATCCCCTTGCTACGTGTGTTGTTCATCAGCAAAGCAGCTAAGAACTACACTAGAAACACTCTGTAGGCTTCAATACCAATAGCCATGCCTAGCAGCCATAACCCCAACCGCTACTTACTCTAATTGCCTACACAAACTGTAAGAAATCAAGAGCAGAACTCTAGGACTACTTGATATAGTATCCAGATTAGACAACTATCAGGCAGCTAAGGCAGATTAAGGTAACCCAGAGAAAGAGACAATTGGTATTGGTATATCCTGTTTACAAAATAGTTTAATCACCCTCCACCTTGCTGAACACACCAAGAAAGCAACAGCTACAATTAGTCCATACCTTACTACTACACCCAGTCTCGTAGAGCTTCAATACAATAATACAACAGCCTGCTATCTAAGCATGAACAAGAATGTCTCTGCTAATATCACGTTTGACCCAATAGCAACTGAAAGTCTTTAAGCCTCATTCATACTTGACAGATGTGCTACAGTTCAAAATCAATCTCACAGAGTGACTATGATGACTAATGGTTGTTATAATCATTGTCTTTCAAGAAAAAAATTAGTGATGGATCATAGTAGATAGATAGCAATTGCATAATTATCTGACAGTATCACCCATTGGGAGTTGTTACAGACTGTCTAAGAAATGTTACAGACTGTCAAAGAAATGTTACAGATTGTCTCATTGGAAGCCTGCAATCATGTGTGACATCACTCTTTCACACCTCCAGTAAGCAAGTGTTGCATATGAGTTGGCCCACACTTGTGCTCTTCTCTGACTACAATAGCCTGAGAGATATTGGGAAACACAAACACAATACTAGAGCCACCTGACACAGATTGGATTTCAAGGTTCCAGTCAAAACTGTCCTGCCCATTCTACTGACGGTCTTCCGTAATTTCTCAGACATTTAATTGAATTTGTAATTTCAGAAAGGAAATATGGATCACACAGTGCTCTCCCCCCTCCCCCTCCTCCCACTATTTCATTTGAATCCGTTGAGTGTTACGTGTACTGGTGTCACAGCGTGTGAATTCGATCCCAATACAGTAGACAATACATAAGGAGGGCGGACAAGGCTCTCCGCCTGAGCCTCACTATGGTAAATTGACGACCACGATCAGATAACTCACCTGAGTCGATTTGTTGACAACACGGGGCGTGACCAGTTGCACCGCTGGACTCGAACAGCGCCCACCGCTAACACACAGAGTATCAAGCGAGCCAGTCCTTGGAAGAGACGTGTTGTTGCCAGGTGACGTAACACGCTGAGACAAACCTGGGCGTGAGCGATCTGCGGCAAATAACAACGATACGAATGAAGAGAAAAGCGTGGGAGGGCGCAAAACATGCACGAGCTGCAATATCCAATAGAGAAATCGCACTGCAACGAACGTCCGCTTTCCGTGCTCACCTCGGTTGCTTGCAAGATGACTTTGCACAGCTGCTACAGGGCTTCTCCGCTCTGGTGATGACCTGCTGTCCGCCGGAAGACGGCCGCGCGGACTAAAACGGTCGGGAGTGAAAAGAGACGGCGATGAGCGAGGACTTTTCTTCGTCGACGACGTTGTGGAGGCAGTCGCTTGATTTTTCGTCGGACTTGGCTGTCGGAGCGTGAAGGGTTGCGTTGCTTTCACCGGTTGAGGTCGGGAAGAGTTTGTCGAGCCGACGGAGGGTTTGATGGGTCTGTTTGGTTGACTCATCGTCGCCGTCCTGAATAGACTGTTCACGCGACGCAAATGGGGAGACAGTCCCAAACAAGCCGGGAGTGACTGGAACAAGTCACGTGATGACGTTCCCATATCATTGGACTGCAATAGACACGTGATTTAAATATCTGATCATGTGATAACACCGCGGTTATTTTCGAGAGTTTATTTTGCTATGTATGTACTTATGAAATATATTACCTAACGTATTTTGTATTTTACTGAATCTCTAGGAACGTGTAAATTATCGTCGACACTAGGGTACATGGTACCTTAATTAATTAAAAGTTAGCCTTTGATCAAGACGAACCGTACTTGCAAATAGAAACTGACATAATTAGCATCTAAATAGGGTCACTGTACTATTTATACCTAGATTTATACATATACGAATGAATGAATGAATGATATATTTCTGTCGCACCTAATTAGCTAAAAATATATTTCTGAACCTGAAAATCAATGCCGATGATGTAGCTCACGTTAACCAGAAATAATGTAAAATTTATTATTAATAATAACAACATTTATTAATAATATGAATACCATCTATCAATATTTATTTACTACCCATCAATTTATTAAATAAATTTGGTTCCTCCAAAATTAGGTTTGGTTACTCTGTTGTTGACAATCATGTTGATTACAACTCAGTTGTGCCAAAACTAGATACCATCTATAGTAAAACAAGACTTCATATTCCATGAACGTATTTTTACAATGTAAACAAAAAAGCTCGATCTCCTCGATCGCGATCGGTGCTTTCCCGGATGTCGAATGAGTGCAATGGACGTGTGTGGCGAAAAATGCCCGTCATCCTCGCTGCTTTGGAGAGAGTCGAGTCAAATAGCAATAGACGGCAACCGTTTGTCGTACACCGGCAGAAGACAAGTATATTTCCGTCACGAGGACGTTGGAATAGCAATCGGCAGACATCGCTTCTCCAACTCGCGAAGATACTTCGAGTTTCTTATTGAAAACACGGGAAATGAGGCAGAAATTAACATTGGTGTTGTGCACGAACAATATTCTCTCGATATGTTTCCGGGTTGGGAGCCTGGGTCAGCAGCCTACCATGCAGATGACGGCTTTTTGTTTGATGAGGTCGCAAGATCACAGAATTTTTGTGTGAACACATTAACGAAACTCGGAGTTTGTGGTAGAGGGGACAGGATAGGATGTGGCGTTCGATTTCGAAATGGACCGTTGGATGGGATGAATACATTGGATGGGGTGAATGGATTGGCAGAAGGTGCGGAGAAGACTAGAGCAACCGTGTTTTTTACAAAGAATGGGTATGAAGTTGGATGTTGTGAACAAGAGGTGCCGTTGAAGGGTCTCTATCCGTCAATTGGGTTACGAAGTGTTGGTTCACTAATTCAAATTGACATGACCTCCTTCCAACCTGGTAAGATAATTAGTAATATTGTCTAGGCTACTATTCTTGTCTGATCGATTTGAATCTAGAAAGCACAATGTATAGAGAACTTTTGGCTTTGTTACTATTGTACGTGCGCTAGATTTAGGCCACTTGCCTGGTGTGTTCAGTTCGAGTCTGGCTACGCGAGACTAGATTTCGATGGCCTTGGAAATGGACTGCAGCTTGAATGGCAAGCCTTGTGTGTGGAAGGACATGAAAAATTGACAAGTGCAGTGACTACTTTGGGGGTCACTACTTGATTAGTTAGTGAATCTAGTTTGTTATGGGCGTACGTTTGTTTGCAGATCGTAGACTCTAATGTGCTATTAATTCATTAATTAGAAACAAAATTTCTATGACATTGGATCAATGTTACTAACAAGCAGCAAAGGAACAATAAGCAAGGGTTACATATAATGACTTTCTGGTACACATACTCTCTAAACCTAATTTGATCTGGCTTTCTATAAATATTTACATATTTGTGTAGTTTAATCACACAAATACTAGTAAATTGAATTAAAATGTCTGTCTTTAGTTCCTCCTCTGAAGGACATTTGTCGATCTTGCATCTCTGTGCTCGTGAATTTCCAAGACGTTGAAGGTCTGCCAATACCAAAGTGTCTCATAACATACCTGCGACAACGATTGTGGCTGAAAAAGTGTCCTAGTTGATAAAGGTTTGTTTTTCCTGTTTGTGATACACTTTGGGTACATTTATTTGAAAAAATTTAGTAAAATTTTAACTTTTGAATCTCTCGAGACACATCTTTGAACTAGGTGCGATTATGTTTTGCATAGGAAATAGGTGAGGTTTTTAACGAAATTGGTATTGTTTGTGCCTTTAACGAAATTGGTATTGTTTGTGCCACTATGTAGTATGTATCTTTCTGCTTTGAGTACCTCACAATGGGAAGGATATTGACATGATCGATGCAGACCAACCTTGGTGCAGTTAGTCTTTCAACTTGGCCTCGACCTCCTGTTGCTGCCAGTGTGCCTAACTTTATTTTTATAACTATTTGATCATTATCTAGGGAACCTTCTAGTTGTAGTTGGTCAAGTTCTTTAACTGCATGGTGTAACAGTCACTGGAATGAGGGTTAACGTTGTACATAAACAGAGTAGATCTCAGAAATTCTACCTGAGTGTTTCCATGTTGTTGTAAACGTAGCTGGTTTTCCTCTATGAGCCCTCAAAACTACAGAGAATGACATTGAGTCTACTGGGCATGCGTAAAGTACTATTATTAATTAATTAAAAGAAGCGCTATTATTTATTTAATAAAATTTACTTGGCTCACTTCCAAATGCTTTAGTAAGCGTTTGACCCCCTAATGTAAACTCGAAAACTTCATACACATATTTACAGTGTGTATATATATATATATATAAATCACTTATACACATCTATTTCTGGTAAACACTCATACTGGAGTCCGAAAATTCAAATATTCTTATTTCAATATATATATATATATATATGCAAATGCACTGCCTATACATGCCTCTAGAGGACTAGACACAGTACAGGTTTTGCAGATCATATTATTGTACATACGTAGATGTATGTGCAGATGCTCATGAACAACAGAGAAGACTATCAATACACTCACATTGAAATATTACCTAACACGATCGATTGCTGGTGCACTAGGCTAGCATGCACACCATTTAGCAGCAAAATGCGGACGTCACATGCAAGAGCTAGACTGAAAAAGAGATGAACACTAATCAATTAGGGTCGAAAAAGCCAGCAACCAAAACAGGACATTTCATCACGTGATTGCGTAATTAGTCAACAAAGACTGCCAAAACGTCTGCTTCTCCTACGTCACCTGCAGTAGCAAGAAAGTACATACAAAAGTTGATCAGTTTCACAATGACATATTCATGGATGACATCCATACCCGTTGCCCAGGTTGTACCATTTGTGGCACGACTAAAGATGATTTTAGCATCACTGGGCTTCTCCCAAGAACAACCATTTATACGACCAGGAGAGTAAAAGATGAGCCAGCCTGCATCCTCTTCGCAGCTTTTGTAAATCTTATTGATGAACCAATAACGATTAATAGAGCCATGTCCTTTGATTGCAAAGAAGTTTGTAGAACTTGTTTTCAGGTCAGAGTATGGAGAGAAAGCAAGTCGTTCTTGGCTACACCAATCAGTCTTGCTGCTCAGGTGGCCATCAAAAACCAGTCGAAGCACTTCAACTTCTGCTGTGTACAATACAACAACAACCTACACATTACAATATCATGATCATCTTAATTAATTAAAAGTATCGTTACTAGGTTTAGACCTCTTTGGGTCTATAATCTCTCCATTGGTCAACGATTCTGTTCTTATAATGACCTTTGAAAACGTTACTTGTGTTCAAGGCGTCCTCTTGCTTCTCATTGACAACTCCCTCATTAATCCACAGATCTGCTAAGTTTTCTACCACTCCACTAACTGCCTTATAGACCATTGTATAGCCTGAAACCATCCAAAAGGTTTTCATCAGTATTTGGGTAAAACAGTTATATAATTTATATACAGATGTAATTATTTTATGTTTATGTAGAGCTTACTGTTTCCAAGATACCACACAAGAGAGAATTTGTCTGGACACTAAAATTTTTTCATCAATCAAATCTACTAGTATTCATAAGAGTTCTTGATGTCAACGAGCCATGTTTAGCTGTATGTGTCATTTTTATATATGTACATAAGCGAAGAGTTGCTGTTTGATTGAGTGCTATACTACTCACCCCCATTAGAAATATCACAATAGACAGGAAACGAGTCTCCAGAACCAAAAAATCAAATCATTTGTCAGTGAATCACTTGATCACTCGATTGATTGTTGGCAATTTTACCGATGGGTTTGATGTAGTAAATACCATTGTTTGTATCACGTACATGACGGCAAGAACGAGCTGGTAATATAGCCTGACAAGACAACTCGCTTAAGTAGCTACAACATGCATGTCTAAATTTTATCAAGAAAAACGTACATAATTAGTTAATCTATGACTATCAGCTCAGCTAATAATCGATTGAATATTCAAAGCAGTCAATTTTGGTTGAACCTTTGTTTACAACATACTTGTTATTTGTTGCATTGACTAGAGTAAACTTTTATTTCTCTGCTGGCGTGTTTACATAAAATACTTCTAATTTATATCTAGAAACCAAAAAAATTAAATTATAATTAAACTCTAAATATTTTAAAACAAATTTAATAAAATAAACCTATTTTAGTTAAAATGTATGTGTACTATGTGACGTAGTGGTAGCTATCTAAGACTTTAGCTAATTGGTGTGTCGTTCTGCGGAGGGTAAGATCATTGACAGATACCAGGCCAAGTTGCATTTAATTGAGCAATCACCTTAGACCTCTTCATTTACTCTCTGGACTAACTACTAATAGATAAATACAATTTCTCTTACAGAAATTTTGAATTGGAAACAATTTAAATGGTACGGCAACACCCATTCTTGATCTTGATATTAATTGGGAAAGCTGCCAGGACACTTGTACAGCCAGGTTCTGAGCTAATGAGAGCATACGGCGAAAGTGAAATACAGAACTTTCATTTTATGGCGAGAGGTGCCCGCGCATGATTCACCGCGCACACGCAGGCACACCCACGCAAACTTGAAAAAGTGCCATCATTTCAAGTTGTGTCCTAACGAAGCAGAACAAGCGAACATCTTAGGCTGCACCTCGTTCTATGACATACAGCTTTTATTCCTAGTACAATGAGAAAGGCGAATCGCGTTCTTGTCCGCCACGTGCACTGCAGTTTCGCTCTTCGTACTTGACATTTCGGAAAAGCTAACGACAAGTGTGTTAGGTTCTTTATTCACACACTTACCATTTACAATCTTGTAATAGCTAGCTGTTGAACAACAAAGCGCTTTCTCGATCGTTTTCTGGTTGCACGTGACCCGGAAATGGGTGGAGAACATGGTAATTTAAATGAATTGAAGTGTCAAGTCAAGCAAATGAGTTAGGATGCAGGCGGAAGAAAGGAAACAGAAAAAGACAAAAGTCGATGGAGAAACAAGCAATGCGTGTCAGAGACACTAAACCTGCAGGAAACTTGAAAGATTTTGAATTTGCAGAGACGAAAGCTGAAGAAGGGGCAGTACAGTCAAATTTCTCCCACCTAGTCAACATTATTACAAGCGATTTTTCTTTGTTTAATTTCTGTTCTATGTCCTAGCTATCGTCGAAGATCTTTTAGCAAAATGAAAGTTGTACAGACAAAACTTCAGAATCATCTGACGGAGGGATTGAAACTTGAAGCACCTCATGAGTAATTGCAATTGATGGTCCCGAAGTAGCCAATTTTGATGACAGTATAGGCTAAATGACGATATTTATGTTTGCTACTAGAGCCAGAAAACTGAAATTTTAAACAGCTAGAGGTTACATGCAGTTCAGCTGAGCACACTAGTGGATTACCAAGCAGTACGTGACATTGCGTACTCGTTTTTCTGACGACAGAGTCTAGCTTGTCATCCATTACAGTATTTTTCCTATCACAGTCTCGTAGAGAGTGCCAGGGCTGCCTGGGCCATAGCACTGGCAGTTTTTGAAATTTGCACTTTCGTCTGTCCACTATTTCTTGGAACTTTCGGTTAACGCATAGGTGATTAAATAATATCAATTTATTATTCATCTGGTAAAGGTTTGCGTCTGTTTCACTACATCACGGTTGGGTTCCGGATTCTCATTTATAGGCAGTTCGAAATTTTTAACGCGCGTAAGCGTACCACACCCATTAGTGTGCGCTAGGTCAGCTTGCTACGGCCCTGTATCAGCGTTCCTCTAAGAGACGTGTTTGACATGTAGTTCAAATTATGGGGGAAATATCTAGCAGAACGATGCCTGTCTATGCATATGACAAACTTGAGTATCTGCATTATATGCCATCTTTGTCAAAGATACCTCTGTTGTTGTGTTGATATCTATGTTTAGTTGACCAATAGTTGCTGCCAAACCCTAAACAATGAAAAACATGAATACGATCGCTTCTAAATCTACTGTACAATTATCCTTATACAGAACTGTCTTGTTGGAGTTGGAAAGCGTTTTCTTTCAATTCTATCGAATCATTCTGCGGTAATACACGACATCCAAATTGGGCGGATCAGCTGGGTATGATTAATAGAATTATGCATAAACAAACCTGTAGCTGAGCAGATTGTTGGATTTCATTTTGCAATTGCTCCTTCACAAGATCCAGTTCTTGCCTCACTTCCTAGTATGAAAACTTTAACTTAAGATAAACAAAATAGCACGCGTATACATATATATATATATATATATATATATATATATATATATATATATATATATATATATATATATATATACGCGTATATAAACATATATACATACATACATACATATAAGCAAACACAAACAAACAAGCAAACACAGACACAAATATACAAACTAGAACATGCAAATATTTGAATCAGGTGTGCTAACATTTGAAGTTGTGTTGATACTCAGAACGTCTGATCGAAGCTTCAAAATCATTTCTTGCTATTGCACATTCTCGTTCTATAGCATGCTCATTAGATCCACAAAGTGTATTGTATTCAGAAAAGTTTGTTGTCAACCTGCAACGTCATTCGTGCGTCCCTTTCACTCTGCAGCTCTTGTCTTGTATCATTGATTTCCAGTTTCATTGCCTGTAAATATAATTACTGGTAATTACCTGTTTACACCATACTTACACACTATAACATAGCACATGCAGATCAACAATTGTAGGTACTTCTATACGCATTGCCACCATATGCATTCCTGTAAAGTTCTGCCCTTTGCTTATTCAGATATCCGTGAGACGTTTTCAGAACACAAGAACACAGGCAATGAAACAAATGTAAAGTATCATACCAAATTTTTGTAGTTTTGTACGTCTATACCATTTAGACATAGCTTCAAACAAGACGTGCAGACAAAAATTAGATTAAATATTGACACGGATTTTGAACAGAATGGGGGTCAAAAGGCTACCCTGCATGCATGTATACCTCAATCGTTCCATTTATAACTAATTGATTTCTTTGAAGCTCAGCAACAGATGCTGTCAAAATCTAAAACAGAAAAGTTAAACAAAACAGAAATGTTTGAAACTCACTTTTCTACCCAATTAAAAAATATATTTAGTATACCGACAGATCTTGTTGAAGTTGAAGTGTTCTTCTGCATTTCCAGCAAATAATTCTAAATATGTATAAAAATATATGATATGTAGCATTTGCTAAAATCATAAATAAGCGTTCAATGACCTTTAGCTGAGCAAATTCATTGCTTTCATTCTGTAGTTGACTTTTTACAAGTTCCAGTTCTTGTTTTAGTTTCTGTTGCCATGACAATGAGAAATATACAATAAAGTGTCACACAGTTTTATTTCTAACTGTTGAAGTTTGGTTGCTGTCTGCTTGGTGCTGAATGACGGCTTCTTGCAGTTGCTCATTGGCGATCTATAAATTTTGAGTCAATTTCTAACAAAAGTGTAACGTTGCATGATAACCTCCAACTTCATTCTTTCTTGTTTTTCATGCTCTACTTCGCTGCTCAGATCAGTGATCTCCGATTCTATTGTCTGTACAAAATATAATGTATTTTAAAAACACAGGCCACAATGTACATATAATTAATTGATTATGTCTAATCATTATTTTCAGTTAAATTAATTATAACTGTTATAATTATAGTTATAAAGATGCAAAACAAAAATTCTGGTACAGAAATCGTTCGTAAAATCAAAATAGTGACTAGGTTTGACACAGAGACAGTAGACGTGATCTGGCAAGTCGGGACAAGCAACTGACAAATATTTGAAATTTTGACTTTACCGATTAATTAAACATGTGATATATTAAAGTGTGTGGCACAAAAGACATCGAACAGTAGACCGGCGTTTCTGTGTTTGCATTTATCAATACAAATTTTGCATTGATATAATGCTTGAGTTAGGTGCTTTAGCCACGCTTATTAGCACGCGCTACACTGGGCCACTACCTTGACAATAAATCGTCTTCCTCAATCCTGTAAAGTTTGTAGAACAAGACGCTTAGTATAAACTTTACTGCACTCCAACTAACAATTAAAGGGTCCAAATAATAAGTAAACGTGTTGTATTAGGTCACGTGGCAGGCGCTTACTCTTGGGAGTTTAGTAGACTCGTGCCCAGTCCTCCTCCGCGCTAGGTGGCTTACACCACGTGCGCTAGCTGTCACGTGTTTATACGTCCATGTGGTTTCACACGTGTGATTGGCCTAAGCACGGAGGAGGACTGGGACCATGCTTCGTCACGTGACAAACATGTTTGTAACGTGACCGAAATGGCGTGACATGATTGGTAGATACTACTATTTAGCATGATAGTTTCCGTAGGAGGGCTTTTGTAATGCATGATTACACAATTAGAAAGACTAAGTACACAACAATTATAGAGCCACTAAAGCTTGGTTCACAATATTGACGCCGTCAACAATAGAAATGAATCCTATTCCAGCGTCGACGTCGGCGTCAACATCAAAGGATGCCGCCGACGTCGAGGCGGTTTCTTTGAAGTTTGACGCTCAACTCAACGTCGGCATCATATTGTGAACCAGGCTTAAGCCATTACGTGCCGATAACTTGTTGATGGCGTCCTTGTCCGTGAGAGTGCGACCAGAGAAGGACTTTCGAGAAGAGCGGTCTCAATGGTAAGTGCAAGTGCATTCGCGCGCGCCTAGACCTTCTACATACCTGTCGAGCCACACGAGTACGTGAAGGTAAAGCCTCTCTTTTTCAAAAGGCTGCGACGGGTCCTGATCCCTGTATCTGCCAGAGCACCGCGTTCAGGCGTCCCTGTTAGTTACGTCTAGCAGATTTTGTTGGACCAATTTTAAGCTAATATCAGTCACGTCGAGGTGGCTCGTAAGCTTTCCCGGAAGCTCGCCACAGGATGGACCATGCCACCAGAACATACGTCTACGTTGTTATTGCCTTCGCAGTAGTCTCTGTTGGAGTTATAGCACATTCTACTGACGTTTCAGACTTGCGGAATCACCCCTCGCCTTATGCAAGTAAGATACGCACTGCGTACAAGAGGTGTGTACTTGTAGAGTGCCTGTTTGACCTGTAGAAGTCACAAGGAGAAATCGACAAGATTCGAATCAAGCAAGTGGGACTTGTCCAACTCCAGCGAAGCAACATGTCTCAAGAGATTATACGGAGACGGCAATCAATTGGCAATTAGTAGAAACGACTCTGTCGTCCGAGATAGATCGAACGTTTGCGGGAGTCCGACTGCTGTTCTCTTGGTCGAGGGCCTGTTTCGTGGCAAGATTTACGTCGTTTCTTTGTGAAAGACATCGAAGACACGATGCGTCGTCAAAGCCCTCATTTGTTTGGCATCTTGCAAGCGCTGGTCAAAGGGAAAGCCAACGAGGATGCCGACAGCACACGCCTGCAGGCTCTCATCACGGGCACTGTGGCACTGAAGTTCTGAGATCGCCAAAGCAGTGGGATTGCACTCCTAAAAGCCTACATGCTTGTTTGCTCGCGGTACAGGAAAGCAAGCAATACAGACCTCAACCATCTTGGTGTCTCGCAATCATATCAACAGGTTTAGCGACGTCTAACTAAAGAAGTGGCGAATGATTACCAGGATGTACAGCAGCTCACGAAAGAGACACACATCTGGGTGTATGACAATCTGAATTTGTATTTAGATTTAGATCTGCTTTAGATTTGTGAAGGTAGTCAAATGTACGAAATATGTCCGTCATGGGCTGCGTTATCCTACTCTAGACTCTGCTAGCCGGCGCAGTTTTACGAAGAGAATCGTGCATGTGCATGATGGCGTTGATTTGTGAGGCCAGGCGACTGACCAGTTGTAGGCAAGTTGTTAGGCTCTTGCTAATCTACCACCTTCTGTGTCGAGCCTCTTAGAACTCTTAGCTGAGACCAGTGGGCTGAGCTAAATAACTTAATTAGACTCAAAGCATGTCACGTGACGAAGCATGGTCCCTCCGTGCTTAAGCCAACCACACGTGTGAAACCACATGGACCTATACACACGTGACAGCTAGCGCACGTAGTGTAAGCAACCTAGCGCGGAGGAGGACTGGGCACGAGTCTAGGAGTTCAGTGTGTGTGTGTGTGTGTGTGTGTGTGTGTGTGTGTGTGTGTGTGTGTGTGTGCGTGTTTATGAACTGACCCATTTTAGTCAGAGATCCTCTTGTTTTTTATGTATAACATAAATTGTAATTTTTAGACACTCTATAGTTCGTAATTAGAGCTCCAGCTGTCTCGTTGTCTACAACACATATATTACATTACTCCTAGACCCAACCACCTAGATTTGTTCTATTCATCACTGTCTACGCTTGAATCTTCGAAGCCCTCTTGCAATGGAATGTCTAGCAGCATCAATTTCCGAGGTTTTCGTTTGACAATGTAATTTCTACTGCCAGGGGGGCACATACGCGTGCCCTGCCTCAGTAGAGTACTGTACTTATCCTGGATCAGCCTTTGCAGTGAGTCTGCATGCAATATTTCATCAGCTGTATACAAAGCTGTAGCTGCTGAATTCCTGGCTTGGGTCATACGTTTGAGATGCAGATATAGACTCCAAGACTCTAAAGAAATTTGGTGCGTAATGTGCAGTGTATATCAATATTACATGTATACTAGGGTGCATTTCTTTTGTCTCTTCTGCTCTTCTGGAATAGAGGTGTCAGAAGAGAACAGAAGAGGTCGATCATGCGCAGTCTGATCAGAAGAGCCAAGCCAAAGAAATGACCAGAAGAGGACCTAGAAGAGCTGAGCATGTGCATTAATAGTTTAGCAGTGCGATGGACGCGGAAATAGCAAAATAAGGTTTTCACTAAAGAAATTGGATCTCTAATTGAAGAGCCGACTTCTACAACCGTTGTCTCCGTTTCTTGTGCCTCAAAGGGAGCCCTTGGAGAACACCTACTAGCAGCAGCTGTAGTTGTGGGATTTGATATTTCTGGAAGACCACTTGGTTTCCAAAGCAATGGAAGCGAAAGACGCTCGTACGGCTCCATCGATACGCGCGTTTTTAATGCGCATGTCTCACAAGTCACGAGACTTCTTCTCTTCTGCCTCTTCCGCCTTTCGGCCAGAAGAGCCAGAAGAGGTCTCGTGACTCTTCTAACACTTTAGAAGAAGGGGGGAGAAGCAAAAGAAACGACCAGAAGAGGTCGCGTGACTCTTCTGGCCTCTTCCAGAAGAGCAAAAGAGGCAAAAGAAATGCACCCCTATGGATATATTTACAAATGTCTTCTAACTAATAGACCTTGTAACTAATAAAAAGATTCACTATAAAATAGCATGTTGAACTGATATGACTGGAATGTCCAGTAGCGCACTAATTAGCTAAAAGAAGCGATCCTCAAAGATGCCCCAGGTACGCCCCTGCGTAGTTTGTGTAAAATTTCTAGACATTGTTTGGACACTGATGCACTTTGTTGTACAAAGACATGCATGTAAGATGCCAAATAGGACAAGAAGACTTGGATAACACCCTCGTACAATAGAAGGCCTCAATAATAGGTGCGTTGTGCTACAATGAGCTCATGGAGACGTTCGGAAGCTAAACTGTGGGAAATCACGCAACTCTAGTGTCGTGTACTCTTCACTTCCGTTTCCAGAGCACAATACAAAAATACACAAATCAACACGACTGCACACGTCTATGATATGAATTTATACCTTCATCTTTTCTTGCAACGCGGACACCTACATGAAAAGCAGAGAAGTTTTAGGGACATCTGTAAACGAGTGCACATGGACCACGTCGACAACACACACGTAGCCTAGCTCGTACTGCGAGAGGGTCTGGTACGGTACAAGGTTACACACACGTATGCGTACCGTTCGGAACAATGTAGTTACAAGACACTCCTGATTGTCTGCAAAACAGACTGCCACCAGAGCCTTCAATAACACTACGGATTAGAGCTATTTTGGAAAGGCAAATGAAACGGATCGACATGCGTAGAAGGCTTACCGCTAGCAACTGGACAAACGAAAGAAATTTGACATCAGAGCCTTTGATTTGAAATTTAGAGAAGTAGGGCTTCAGACTTCCTGAAGTAGTAGGGTAAAGTCTAGGATACCGCCTATATATATATATATGGCGTGTAATCAGTGTCAAAATTACGCCGGTAGTACTTCTATTTACTTAGGTTGGTTGCACACTCAATGAGGTCGGTCGCACACTCAGTGAGGTCGGTCGCACACTCGCTTGCTAAGTTAATGAGGTCGGTCGTTAGGCAAACAATGAGGTCGATCGATAAGTCTATGAGGTCGATGAGGTCTCCTACTTCATGATATCGGTCTGCTAGCCCTAGACGTCGGTCTGTGCATGAGGTCCGTTATGACTCATTTATATGTAACAGTCTTGTAGGCAAATTTATATCAATAGCGATTTTGACAACACCGTATATGTATAAGTTATTCTAGATCTAAGTTTGGAATGTAGAAAGGCTGTACCAAAGAGTTGATCAGTGATTGAAGTGCTAAAGCTGGATCTTGAATCAGTAGGATCAGACCGCACCAGCCAAACACTTCATTCCTACGAGGTCCCGGCACAAGGTACGTAATTATTATAAATTAATATCACACTTGTTCTGTGCAACTGTCGTTACTACACATGTGTTCAATGAGATGGTAAGATGAGGACTACATACTGGACTGTTGGACTCACTCCACCCACTTTCTTCCTGATGAATCTGGATTGTTAGATACACAATGATTACGAACTGCCCCCTAAAATATGTTGAATGAGATATATGGTAAACTGTAGCATTGCAAATAAGATCCATCTATTTGATAAGTATTGTAGCCTCTATCAAAATTGTTGTCTGGCAGTAAGTCAACAGTGTGTGTGTGTGTGTGTGTGTGTGTGTGTGTGTGTGTGTGTGTGTGTGTGTGTGTGTGTGTGTGTGTGTGTGTGTGTGTGTGACTGCTGGCACTCATTGGCAGTGTCATTTCATGTAAATTGTACAGTCAGTACACACTCATTAGTATTACATGCTTTTAGTTCGAGCGATGGTGAGATTGAGAATATTGTAATTTTCTTGAGCAAGAAACTCCCTTGTCTTTGTCACTCAATTGATTGTGTATCTTAAGTAACTAGTATTTAATTGGGGCAGACTTGTGACTGTTGTTGTTAACCTGAACTGTCTGGCTTGCTCCGTTGTAAGTCTTGTGACTGTTACTAATATTCTTGTCTGCATTATGATGTTGCAAGTTGTAGCAGAAACTCACTTTGACAACAATGACATTGAACATGTCTATTTGTGTTTTGAAAATGAAATCGAACATTACTTGAGCCATCAAGCTAAGCCTGGTAGTGAAATGTAATCACAGGGATCCAAGCATAACGTTTTTCTGTTAGTTGTCCGTTGTTACATTAGTTAAATTGATGTATATCAAACCTAACAACCATTTACCTACCTTGAATATATGTATTTCTTACGATACCTTTGATGACTGTGAGTGACATGATGTATTTGTGTAACAACTATAGCAAACTCAACGTGGGTGAGGCAAATGGCTATACGAGAAATGGAGGAATTAAGCACAATTGTTGTTCTGCTTTGTTCTTAGCAATTATTCCAAATGATTTGTTGCCAGCCAGTTGACAGTCTTTGGCTGAAAGTTTAAAAACAATCAGTTGCTGTGTCGATCTGCTCCTCGATAGACTGTGAACATGACCTGACTCAATTCGATCCTGAACTAAACCGAGGCCGTGCCTTAACCAGAACAAAGGAGCCATGATCACTGAAACCTGCACTACTAAAAGCAGAGGCGATGACAGTAATGATAGCTACTGGTTATCTATTATTACTAATTATAGCTACAGTAATGATGGCTACTGTACAACTTAGATAGCTGTACTTTGAGAAAGAGTTACACTGCATTTAGTGATGAAACTGTTTGTCAGTTGATATTTCATGAGTTGATACCTACATATAATGACGTTTTGTTAGAATAGCTTCTCGACATTGTGAGCCAGGTCTATCAATTGTTGACTTGTAATAGATGGCATGCATTTTGTATGTAAAACTACAGTTGTAGAATTTTGCTCACAATGGACACAGGTAGTTCAGCATCCATACTAAGTACCATGTAATACATGATGTAGTGAAAACGCAGTAACCTGCTGGTGAGCTCATACACAGACATGACCAGAAACGTCAGCATGAGCAGACTGTTCAAATAAGATACTGTATTCCCCCTCACCTCACGTGTAACCATACGCTAGTCTCACATAGCCAGACCAAATAATTCAGAGAAATACAGTAGCTGGCCAACTTTTAGCTACTACATGCATCCAACTTACTTGTAGCAAAACTTCAACTAGTAATGTAGTAAGTTGTGAGCAAAAATAGCAGGTGTTTTTGTAGTTGTTGATTGCACTGCATGCATGCTTATGACATATATGCACAAATAGGAATAGGCATCACAGATTTCTTCTTCAACTAGTAATTCCTGTGATATAAATACAAAAGCAAATTAATGAAAATTTGATTTCGGATACTGACATTCGACAAGTGACCTTCAAACATATTGCAATTATCAAAATGCCGAACACATGGAATATGGTACAATATTTTCTATTTAATTAATTAAGTTAATCTTTCTGCTGACTGACAACACCAACCTTATTTGTTACCTACCAACAGGCAAGATCTGTATATTCACTGGTCCATTGACAAATCTATCAAATTTTGTCCAGATGTCTGGATAAGTCTGGATATGTCTGGATATGCGATCATAACTTAATTTCTATTCCCAACAGAATTTCCCTTGTCATCTACTTACATAGTATAGTTGATCTCTGCTTCAAGTTTGCATGTCATAAAATTTATTGTACAGTGCCATTTGTAACATTCATATCTTGGTTTATAAAACACAGGCAACAACAAATAATATGCAACATTCTAAACTACACAACCAACATTCTGAGATACAAATAGTAATGCCCTTTCATACAAATCTATACCATAATGTATACTAGGTTCCAGAGGTGAAACAGTTGCTTGAAGTTCTTCTATATAAGTAATGCTAAGAGGAGTAGGCGTCTCAGGCACGTGAACCACTTCATAAGTGTCTTCATGAGACACAGGTCCTCCCCAGTCAATACCAAATTGCTGATCTCCATCCTGGAAATACCTTGACATAAAGTCATGCAAGACATACACGATAAACAATTAAACCTTACCTCAAAGACTTCACTTGCAATGTGATTATTAGAAGTGGCAATTCTTTGCAAACCCATTGTCCACAGCTGCTCTGGAGTCAGGTTGTGCTCAGATCTCATGGGATGTTTAATCCATGCCTTTTGCCAGGATGTCAAGTGAGAGTTAATACGCGAAATATAAACAAAGTGGAGGCAGAAAAGGTCCAGTTCATTGCTAGGATCAAGCATACCAATAGATTCCAGGTGATAAAACAGACTATGGTTGAAATAGACAACTCCTTCATAAACATCTCTCCACATACGTTCAATCCTTTGATTGTGCACACTCTTCCCTACAATAACTGTACTTCTTCCAGGGCCACGGAGTGGATGCATAAGGAGATACATAGCAACATCAACATTTTCACCACCCTTATCAATACGAATGCGAGATGGCAGGCCATACTTAGTGACACCTTCCTGGAACAGCCTCAAGACTGTGTCTGCACAATTGTCACTTGAACAGTGCAGGTAAACAGGAAGTCTTGAGTATCCATCTACTCCACCATGAATGACAAGTCTCCATCTATTAAAAAGTGTCCCAAGTATTTAAAATGGATACATATAATGAAAATTATATATGTTATTATACATGTGTATATGTATATATGTATGTATGTATGTATGTATGTATGTATGTATGTATGTATGTGTGTGTGTGTGTGTGTGTGTGTGTGTGTGTGTGTGTGTGTGTGTGTGTGTGTGTGTGTGTGTGTGTGTGTTACATTGCAGTGTTACATTGCAGAATAGTGATTGCAGTATCTAACCTGGGCCTTACGGGCCCTTGTAAACAAAAAAAATTGTATGTATGTATGTATGGATGGATGGATGGATGTCTAAACCTAATCAATTGTGGTTTCCATCAAGACGCCACAATGACAATGGTGCAAACACAGCATACTTCCGTCGCTGAATTGCTGAAGACCACCGTACAGCAACTCCTTCTGGGTCTACTCGGTGCAGAGATTCCCTAATACGTGCTTGGGAGACGCGTTGACCTCAAGACATCAAATGTCCATGCAATAACCGATAGCCACAATTTGGAAATTCACACTTGATTTGAGACACTAGTTCATCTAGTTCCCGGTCTGTGATGAAGGAGTATAAGGCACTTACACTTAGACCAAACTCACTCATTCTTCGCCTTATGGTGCTCAAACTAACACCAAGAACCTCCTCTATTTTGGGACACTTGAATCCCAAGTGTAACAGATACTCCAGCTGGTCCTGCTTGACCTCTAGCCTTGGTCGTCCTCTGACATTTTCATAAAGAATTTGAGACACATACCCTGATTCATTCCGTCCATGATTCAACTCTTCCAGAAAACTTAGAGCCATATCAACTCCTTCCAATACGTCACTGCTACCGGTGTTGTAAACGTCGTCAACTGCTACCAAAAAGACGATGAAGTCTGTCGACGTGGAAGACCAGACAATCTAGTGTGCCAGACTCTCTACCTTCCTCGTAGCATGTAACAAGTCGCTGCACCCGACGGCATACATCAGCTACCACTCCGAGTAATTCTGTCTGGTCACCTGAAAGTTGAACGGCCATGTCACGACCAGAGCTAAAACAGACCAATAACGAAAGGAGGAGTGGTCTGCGGATCTACAGTGACGACTCTACTACACTTCTACCTAGTGTTTTTAGTGCCGAGGATAGGTGAAGCTTCGCAGCAGCAGGTGGTGTGATCAAGCGCGTCTCAGGCGCGTACCGTGGCATGGGCTAAATGGGCTATAGCCCCCCCAGTTTTTGTGGGCGTTTCCCATTTTGTCAGGTGAAAACTAGCGTTACGTAGCTTTTTGTAAGAGTTCTGTGCAAGAGGAAACCGCAGGATGATTTTTCAGTAAATAGGTGCTTGTTTAGTCTGCTCCATACTGTATATATGTATACGAGTAAACGTAATACTTTGTGGTCTGCATTGTTGCTACTAATACAATTTTTGTCAAAGGGGCGTGTCAGTGTTCGGGTATTTCAGCCCCCCCCCCAATTCCAATTGCCACGGTACGCCCCTGCGCGTCTGGTTGGCAAAAAGCGACGTCGTTATCTTTAATAGCTGTGTAAAATTAGATTTGATATGCAGAAACCTTATCCTGACGTTTCTGTCTCTATGATTCCTACTCTAGAGATAACTAAAAGAAGGTTTCGACTAATATCAACATCGTTGTTGCAAGCCCAAAAATGCCGGAGTTATCGATTTTCAAAGTGTGCAATCAACGCTAACAGAGAGTGTAGTGGGCTAGTGGAACGTGCTAACACTCGTTTCACACATCTGAATACCCTAGACAGTCGCCGCCAGTAGTCATGCGTTTAGATTGATAAACGTTACTGATTTCATTTCTGTTTTGAAGGTTCTGATTGGGGTTACAGTACTAGTACGTATATGATAGGCGTTGATTTTTATGTGCTTTGACGCATGCAGTCCTAGAGCTATTGACACGTTACAATTGTTTGTTAATTAATGTCGGTGTCTAGGGCGCTAGGTTTCGTCTTGTCTGCGTCGACGCATGCAACCGTAACTAATTAGTAGAGTGGCATGTTTGCATTTACAGTTTTTGCTGATGTCTCTACATGCTCAGCGCTGGTTTCCGTGTGGTTTTGGCAGTCATTTGTTGATGCCGTTTAGACGCTAGGCTCTGGGCGCTGGTTTTCCTGTTTGTCTTGCAACCATATGCTACTGGACGCTAAATTGTTTGCTGATGTCGCTCAACGCTAGGCGCTGGTTAGTGTGGTCTTTGCCGACGGATGCAGTCATGCTATTGGCACGTTAAACTGTTGTTGATGTCGCTACATGCTAGGACGCTGGTTTTCGTGTTGTCTTCCTCGACGCTTGCAACCATATGTTAGTGGCATGTTAAATTGCTGATGAGGCAACACCGAAGGTGCTGGTTAGGTGTGATCTTTGCCGACGAATGCGGTCATACAATTGGCACGTTAAACTGTTTGATGGCCCTATTCAGCAAACTGGCCTGGGAATAATGGATCAAATCACGCCATACCTATGTAAGTCTGAAATGCACGTCTCTGATTAGTTAGAGTGTGCGTGCACTTGTGCAAGTATGTCTGATTTTAACAAAGCGAAGAACCTATTGATCGGGGCCGTAGATGCCGTTTTATCGCTTGCCGATCAAGCGAAACAAGAATCTTCGCGAGAGCCGTGCAGCTCCTCAGCGATCAGACGTCCAAGCTTTGCTACTTTCGGATCGGGAAGAAGCGCTGAAAGACCTACACGTGAAGAAGCAATTAGTCAAGGTGCAAGCGCTAGCATGGAAGAGCACCGACGTCTTTTTGGCTACCGTCCGGCAAAGGGTATAGGCAAGAGGAGCAAGAACGTTCGTGGTGCCCGACGTAGGTGCAGCATCAGCACGTGGAAGAAGGATTGCATTTGCCTTTGCGATAAAGAGCAGTCGCTGAAACCTTCATCCGAAGAGAAGATTGAGCTAGCAAAGATGGGATTGGGTTTGGGAGAAGCGCTATTCGATGGAGATGGCGATGCGGAGCAAATTCACCGTGTCTTACTAGAAAAGTTCCCAGCGCTTGAAGCTTGTGGGGGTATACGCTTTTGCGTCTTGCTGAAAACTCCCACCACATGGTTGAAATAGAAGGGCCTGATAGTGGGATGACGGTGCCTTTTCTTAAGGACGTTGTGAACCAAGCAAAGTTGTATATACGGCCACTGCAAAGGGAAATTACAAAGGAGGACATGAAAAAGTACTCTATACGGACAGTAAGACTATCTGCATGCATCAAGCATGAATAGGTATAGGTTTGGTTAATGATTGATCAAATTGTTAGAGTGTCAGTGAGCCGTCTGAAGTCTGCCAAAACTGCAAGTCACTCCTTCCCCTTTCTCAATTGAGAAAACACATAACAACTTGTAAGAGGAAAGGAAAACGCAGACGGTAAGACAGCAGTCAACAAAGCTTGCTGTGAATTAAAACTCTTTCGAAATATTGGTACAGTAAATAGAAGTTTGTATGCAAAGTTTTACTTCTGAAACTACATATTTGCCGAAGTGATGGTCAGATATGTCAACATCTACGAAAGATTTCCAAAATTCGAATGACTTGTATCGAGGAAAGACAACTTTTAATTGAATTCAAACTTAGTAGATATCTTACCCAATTCAAACCATCGATAGAAATATAACTAGAATGTAAAGAATGCGTAATTACAATATTCAATCATTTTATATTATACTATAGCTACATGCAGGTCTTGCTGTACACAGCCAGAGTTGAATCAAAATAATTGTAATATGTAGATATCAATACCAATCATTAAAACTTTCTCAAAATATTAATAGAGTAAATAGAAGTTTGTATGCAAGGTTTTACTTCTGAAACTTCATATTTGCCAAAGTGGTGGTCAGATATGTCAACATTAGTTGACAGATTTCAAAAATTAGAAATGAATTGTATTGATTGAAGACAACTTTCAATTGAATTCAAACTTAGTAGATATTTTACCCAATTCAAACCATCGATAGAAATATAATTAGAATGTAAAGAATCTGTATTTACAATATTCAACCATTTTATATTACACTATAGCTACATGCAAGTCTTACTGTACATTGTTACTCCACAGCCAGAGTTGAATCAAAATAATTGTAATATGTAGATATTAATATCAATCATTAAAACTTTCTCAAAATATTAATACGGTAAATAGAAGTTTGTATGCAAAGTTTTACTTCTGAAACTACATATTTGCCACAATGGTGGTCAGATATGTCAAAACCTATAGACAGATTTCTAAAATTCGAATGACTAGTATTGGAGGAAGACAACTTTTAATTGAATTCAAACTTAGTATATATGCTACCCAATTCAAACCATCAATAGAAATATAACTAGAATGTAAAGAATGCATATTTACAATATTCAACCATTCTATATTATACTATAGCTACATACAGGTTTTGCTGTACATTGTTGCTCCACTGCCAGAGTTGAATCAAAATAATTATATTATGTAGATATTAATATCAATCATTAAAACTTTCTCAAAATATTATTACAGTAAATAGAAGTTTGTATGCAAAGTTTTACTTCTGAAACTACATATTTGCCAAAGTGGTGGTCGAATAGGTCAACACCTATCAACAGATTTCTAAAATTTGAATGACTAGTATTGGGGGAAGACAACTTTTAATTCAATTCAAACTTAGTAAAATATCTTACCCAACGCAAACAATCAATAGAAATATAACTAGAATATAGCTAACCATAGATACATTATTGCCTCTTCACAGCCATTAGATCAAAGTAAATGTATTAATTAAATGTAGTTATTAATAGCAATTATTGAAACAGTTTAGAATATTAATTACCACAATCAATAGAAAATTGTTAATTAAACTGTACATTTGCAGTGGTCAGATATTGTAGCGGACGGAAGCCGTGTAGTTTGTACACCCACTAATTAGCTAGTGTGTTGCGAACCTCGTGACTTTTGTGTCATTTTTTACCGGCTCTGGCCAGTTGTGTTTTTTCGTTGTGTCAAGTAGTTAGCTTTTTGCTACATTGGTGACCTTGAAGCCAGGAACGTTGTTTCATGGCACACGAAGAACATGCAGTGTCGCTCAAGCTGCCAACTTTCTGGACTTCTTAATCGGAGGTTTGGTTTGTACAAGCCGAAGCTCAGTTTGAACTCCGAAGGGTGACAGCCGACGAGACGAAGTATTTCTACGTCCTTGCGACCCTAGACCAGGAGACAGCAACGAGGGTTCTAGATCTCATTCGTCGACGCTCTCTAGTCAAGCCGTGATATGGAGGCATTTACAGCGAGCGCCGTACAGCGTAGACCACTTGCCATGAGACAAAAGCAGACAACGTCCGGGACAAGACAGAAGCAGACAACGTCCGGGACTTCCGGTTTCGACACCCCGGATTCTAACCGTTTGTGTTATTACCATCGCATCTTCGGCGAGGCAGCTCGACAATGCAAGTAACCATGCAACTGGTCGGAAAACGGCAAGGCCGGTCGCTAGTGGCCGAGGCGACCGGCCATAATCGCGGCCTCCTCATCCTACGTGACTCAGTTTCCAAGAGGCAGTTTCTCATCGACACTGGAGCAGAAGTCAGTGTTCTTCCTGCTACTGTATTGGACACGCGTACGAGGCAACCAGGACCACCGCTACTGGCAGCCAACGGTAGCTCAATCAGGACGTATGGAACTCGCAAACTCTCTTTTCATTTTGCTTCAAACAGATATCAGTGGTCTTTTATAGTCGCCGATGTGACTCGTCCTCTGCTAGGAGCCGATTTCTTTCGCTCCAACTGTCTACTAGTTGATATGAATGGAAAACGTTTTGTGGATGCAGCAACTTTCCACTCTGCTCCACTTACCGTATTCCCTCACATAAAGGCGCGTGCGCTTATAAGTGAACTGAATAAGCGCATGCGCCTATACCTCGAGTACAAGCGCATGCGCTTTTAGGCGAGGGATAATCGTGTTCGGACAGCATCTGTACACGCGACATGCATCGCAAGTCCTATTTCCTTGAATTTAAGCGTCAGCTTCTCGACTCTCTGAAAGTAAACGACGGAAATGTTTCAAAACAGCAAAGCAGTACGGAGTCCATCGAAAAGTCGTGCAGAGGTGGCGACAGCAAGAGAGCAGGCTTGATGAAGCATCCGAGAGGCGAGACGTCCCTACACGCAAAAGATGTTAAGGAAGCGATGTTATGCTGCACAGTCGACTGGCTGCAATGTTGGGTGGAGAAGATGTTAGCGAAGAATTATCGCAGTCTAGCGACTCGGAGTCGGACACTAGCACGTGCACTGATAGCGATGAAGAGACACTTTTAGAAACTGATGAAGACGACTAGGACCTGTTCTCACTGTATGTTTACTGATGCATTAGCAAATACAAAAATTAAACAAAAAATTTTATACAAGCGCATGCGCTTATAAATGAGTTTTAAAAAGCGTTTTCTTCGGCAAGAAAAATGCGCTTTCTCACTTATAAGCGCATGCGCCTTTATGTGAGGGAATACGGTATGCAGACCTCGACCAAAACTCCTGCGCCTCACCTTGATGCGATTTCAACTTCTACCGACAAGTATGACATATTGCTGGCGGACTTTCCAGCTATCACGACACCTAACTTTGTCCAACAACCTACCAAGCACGGTGTGGAGCACTTCATCACTACCAAAGGTCCACCAGTTCATGTTCGTGCCCGTCGCCTGCCTCCAGATAAACTAACAGCTGCTAAGGCGGAATTCTGCAGTATGGAATCCATGGGCATCATACGCAGATCGTCCAGTCCTTGGGCATCACCATTGCACATGGTGCCAAAGTCTTGGGGAGGTTGGCGCCCCTGTGGAGACTACAGGCGCCTCAATGAAGCTACTGTTTCAGACAGATATCCAGTGCCTCACTTGCAGGATTTCTCTTCTCACCTCGAGGGTATGAATGTATTTTCTAAAGTCGACCTTGTTCGAGGCTATCACCAGATTCCTGTGGCTACTGAAGACATTCCCAAAACTGCTATCATCACTCCGTTTGGACTTTTCGAATTTCTCAGAATGCCGTTTGGTCTGAAGAACGCTGCTCAAGCTTTCCAATGCCTGATGGACACTGTCTGTTACGGTTTAGAGTTTGCTTTTGTCTACATCGATGACATCTTGGTGGCCAGTAAGGACATTGAGACACACAAACAACACCTTTGCTTGCTGTTCCAGAGACTCCAAGAACTGTCAATTTGGACGTAACAGTCTGGACTTCTTAGGCCATCTCATTACTCGTGCTGGTATCATGCCACTTCCTGAAAAAGTAGACGCCATCACCCAACTCGACCAACCAACCACAGTCAAGGGCCTGCAAGAATTTGTGGGTATGGTCAATTTCTGCCGCAGGTTTATTCCTGCCGCAGCTCATACAATGTTACCACTGTTTGAGGCATTATCAGGAAAACCGAAGACGCTGACCTGGGATGAGACCATGTTAAAAGCTTTCCACGACACTAAGAAAGCTTTGGCAGACGCAACTCTACTTTCACACCCGCATCACGATGCACAGATTTCACTCACCACTGACGCTTCAGACCTGGCAGTAGGGGCTGTTCTTCAACAGTTTGTGGACGGTGTCTGGATACCCCTAGCTTTCTTCAGCAAGAAACTAAGACCACCTGAAAAGAAGTACAGCGCTTTGATCGTGAACTGCTTGCTCTATACTTAGGAATACGGCATTTTCGCTACTTCCTAGAGGGTCGACAATTTATTGCCTTCACCGATCACAAACCCCTCACTTTCTGTATGTCAAAAGTGTCAGACCCTTGGTCAAACCGCCAGCAACGTCAACTTTTATACATTTCTGAATTCACGACTGACATCCGACATGTACAAGGGAAAGACAATCCTGTAGCAGACACGTTGTCGAGAGCCACCATCGCGGGCGTACAACTGGGAATTGAGTACGGTGCCATGGCAACAGCTCAACAACAAGATACTGAAGTACAGGCCTATCGCACAGCAACGTCGTCGAGTCTACAAGTAGAGGATATTCCTTTTGGAACCCATGGTGTTACACTGCTGTGTGATATGTCAACCGGCCGGCCTAGACCGATCGTACCTGCCAGTTGGAGACGCCAAGTTTTTGACCTGACCCATGGTCTATCACACCCTTCTGTGCGCACTACAAGAAAACTTGTAGCCAACAAATTTGTATGGAATGGCTTGCAAAAGCAGATAGGAACCTGGGCCAAGCAGTGCATTGCTTGTCAGTCTTCCAAGGTCCAAGCACACATCAGGGCCCCTCTGGAGAAGTTTAATGTCCCACATCGTCGGTTCGACCACATCCATGTGGACCTCGTAGGACCACTTCCACCTTCCAATGGTTTTACTCACCTACTTACTTGTATCGATCGTTTCTCTCGTTGGCCTGAAGCGATTCCTCTGAATAATACCAACTCCGCCAATTGCGCTCAAGCTCTAGTCTTCCACTGGATTGCTCGTTTTGGCGTACCACTTGACATATCATCTGACAGAGGGCCACAGTTCACTTCACAACTTTGGACATCTATTTCTCGGTTGCTAGGTACACAACTTCACCATACAACAGCCTACCACCCTCAGTCGAACGGCCTGGTAGAAAGGTTTCATCGCCATTTGAAGTCTGCCTTGCGAGCACGCCTCACTGGCCCCAACTGGGTGCGGGAGCTACCTTGGGTACTTCTGGGAATTAGAACAGCGCCTAAAGAAGACTTGGGATGTTCCTCAGCGGAAATGGTGTATGGCTCCACTCTTACAGTGCCTGGAGAATTTATCCCTGGCTTTGCTGACACACTCTCTGACACCAGTTTACATCTCCGTCAACTGCGCGACCAAGTACGCTCACTCATTCCAGTTCCGACATCTCAGCACGGCACCGCACTTACGTCTGTTCCTCACAATCTGCTGCAGGCCAAGTTTGTTTTTATTCGTCGTGACGCTCATCGCACTCCTCTCCAACTGCTCTATGAAGGCCCTTTCAAAGTCATACATCCTGGCCCCAAAACCTTCCAGGTAGACATTGGAGGCAAGAGCGAAATAATCACAGTAGACCGACTCAAGCCAGCTCACATGGACCTCGAACATCCCGTCAAAGTAGCTGAGCCCAGACGTCGTGGACGACCGCCTAAGCATCCACCATCTTCGCCTGATTATGTACTTCGGAACAAAACCTCTAACGGCGTTCAACCGCAGAGCACCCGTTCAGGTCGTAAAGTCAAGGTCCCACTGCGTTACATCTCGGTTCTGGGGGGGAGTGGTGTAGCGGACGGAAGCCGTATAATTTGTACACCTCACTAATTAGCTAGTGTGTTGCAAACCTCGTGACTTTTGTGTCATTTTTTACCGGCTCTGGCCAGTTGTGTTTTTTCGTTGTGTCAAGTAGTTAGCCTTTTGCTACAATATCATACTGTATGACACAGTGTAGTGGGCTGACGTTCTGCTTATTATATATCTAATCAATTTCTTAAGTAAAATGAAATTTGAAAATTAAGTATTGAACATAAATTGTCAGGAACAGTTTAAAAAATCGACAATTGAAAATTCATTAACATCTGGGACGTGTTGATGTGTGAGAATATGAGGTCACAGAGGTGTCTCCATGTATGTCGATAGCTTCCTGTCACACTAAACATAGCAATTAATTGTCTAATTAATTACATGTTGCTTTGCTGCTTGGAAAACGCAATCATTTATTAAACAGTTATAATGTAGTTAGAAAAAATTAGTTCGAATGCAAGTATAAGGGACATCAGTAAATTATGTAGATGTTTATTAATTAATTAATTAATATTGTTCGTTTGCAGATTCATTTGCTTGATTTGTTCAAATTTCAAATTTTAAATGTTTTTAGCTAGGTAAAGGCAATAGAGATTACAACCGTGAGTAAACCACGTAAACAAGATGTTCTTGAGGTCTCTAGATCTCTAGCTACAGGGACAGACGTTGATGCCTAGACGTGATGTCATCGTTGTCGATTCAAACTTTGCATATTGAATCACATGCCGATTCGACGCCATAGTCAGATGTGTAGCCTCGACTTGCTTTCGGTGGTCCTGAAACGAGCGACGATAGATCACATGACCTTCGCGCACGTGCGTGGTAAAGGCTAGACTTTTAGTTGGGTATGTACGTATGAAACATATTTTCCTCGACCTCACGTATTGCGTGTAGGACCGACCTCATTGAGTAAGTCTACGACCGACCTCACATGACGTCTAGCTAGGACCGACCGCATTGACTTAACGACCGACCTCATGACGTCACGGACCGACCTCATGACGTTTAGGACCGACCTCATTACGTAGTAACCGACCTCATTGAGTGTGCGACCGACCTAAGTAAATAGAAATACTACCGGCGTAATTTTGACACTGATTACACGCCATACCTATAGGTGGACAGTTGAAGTTTCACCTCCTAGCACGAAACAAATTGGTCATCAACCGAGACGGGTTTGTTGTAGTAGTTAGCACTGCGTCGTGCCTTCTCGGGATAGGATGCTCTTCCAGTAGACGCCTCGTTGTCTCGCTTTTAGACAGTAGCTACGACAACTGGGAATTGTGGGTGTGGACTTACCTTGCCGTTCACTGTTGAAACGGAAGTGAACGGTAGACGGCACTAGAGTTGCACGATTTCCCACAGTTTAGCTTTTGCAGTCACGTCGGGCAATGATCCAACGTCTCCGTGAGCTTATAGTAGCACAAAGCACTTACTATTGAGGCCTACAGTACAAGGGTGTTAGCGAAGTCTGTTCTTGTCTTATTTGACATCTTATTTGCATGTCTACATGTAACCACTAGCATCTGCAGTCTTTGTACAACAAAGTGTATCAGTGTTCAAACGATGTCTAAAAATTGTACGCAAACTGCGCAGGGGCGTGCTAGGGACATTTTAGGGATCAGTTCTTTTAGTGCTTTACTTGACCTCCCAGTCGTAGATCAGTCTAGCATGCTATTTTAGTTAATCTATTTATTAATTACCAGGCCTAATAGCTAGAACACATTTGTAATTACATCCATAGTATACATGTAATAATGATATACACTGCACATTACGCACAAAATTTCTTAAGAGTCTTGGAGCTATATCTGCATCTGAAACGTAGAACCCAGACCAGCAATTCAGCAGCTACAGCATTGTGTATACAGCTTTAGGATGAGTACTGTACTGGGGCAGGGCACGTACGTCCCCCTCTCCCCCACAGTAGAGATTACATTGCCAAACGGAAACCTCGGAAATTGCTGCTGCCGGACATTCCCTTGCAAGAGGACTTCGAAGATTCCAGCGTAGACAGTGATGAATAGAACAAAGTCTAGGTTGTTGTGTATAGGAGTATGAAACTTTTGTGTAGTATACGTAAAACGAGACAGCTAGAGCTCTAATTACGAACCATAGAGTGTATAAAAATTACTATTTAAATTATTTTCTAAATGGACCTCTGACTGAAATGTTTCGGTTCGTTCACACACACCCATAACCCCATGAGTACAGGCATGCCACGTGACTTAATACAACACCATTACTTAACTTATTATTTGGACAGTTAACTTATTATTTGGATGGAACCTTTGTTAGTTGGAATGAGGTAAATACAATGCTAAGCATCTTGTACTGCAAACTTTACAGGATTGAGGAAGACAATCTATTGTATAGCAATACTAATACCCCATTCACACGAGCACAGCTCCAAACTGAGCTGAGCCGAGCCAAGCTATCCTGGGCTAATGAAGCGAGCCAGTCCTTGTTCACACGACGTTCTGACCATTTAGCGAGCCAGTCGGGTTTTAGTAGGCGTGTCTCTTGGTGTGCATGCTAGATACAGACGTCAACAAGCTGTCCGCGCTTACTTCTCGCTGGCACTAGAACAGTCTGCGGAAATTTCGAGGAGAAGTATCGAGTATAGACGTCGACGTCGTCTTTGTTTTGACAGGCACTACACAAATGAACCGAACCAAACCGTGCTGGCATGGCAAATTGAGGTGGGCCAGCTCAGCACGGTTTGGTTCGGTTCGGCCGACATTCACACGACGAAGTGAAACCGAGCCAAACTGTGCCGTACCATGCTGGCACAGTTACAAATGCTCGTGTGAATGGGGTAATAAGTGTACAAGTACTGTGTACAGTCTGCTTATAAGCTAGTGCTAATCGTACAACGCATGCGCAATGTAGTCTACTCCTCTTACAGTCTCTGTGATCTAGTTGCAATTGACATGCTACACTTTCAGAGATATATGTGCATTTATCTTATTTTCAATCTCAAATTATGTTTGTTCACATGCCTACTAATTAGCTCTCATTGAAATGTTGCTTCACATCACTGCTTGTGCACTAAGAAGGTAACGTACTGTTCATGACTGCTAGCTCCTTCCCATGTGATGTAGACGTTGCAACCCACACCAACTCCTTCTGAGTTCCACATGACACTCGACAATCCACGAAAAATAGCAATGCTGCCGGTCTATAAATAGAAAACAGCTGCAGGTAAAGATGAGTGCTCTGAACCAATTGAATTGACAAGAGGTGCTGTTGACAGAGAAGCTAAACATGACGGCCTATCTATCATCATCTAAGTAAACACAACGTCTAGGTACTTAATTGTGATGGCCACATGAGCTTCGTCCACTAATTGCCAGACACAGCAAAATATTCGACAGGTGATATTTGTTGATGACGTCATTGAAAGTGTCCAATTCATTCATGTAGTAACAGTCTATCTGCTTGTTCCCAGTGCTGACTCCATAAATTGATTAAAGGAAGAACAAAAATGTAACTATGCAATCACAAAGTCGGTGTGACAGTGGCTATATCAGGAAATCTATTATTATCATTATAATTTATTATTGCCTTTGAGAGAAATTTACTCAGAACGAACATGCATGTTCAATAAAGTGTCGTCTAACGTGCGCTAACAAATTTACTACCAAAACTCCTAATTCTATAATGTCCAATGCTAGAGTTCTAATCAGCTACAGCAGCTATAGAGCCTAGGCATTACTAAACCAGCAAATGGCCAAATTCAAAATGCTCGTGTAGTCACTCTAGCATGCATCTTCCACATACAAGTTCTCCAAACAGCTGACAGCTTCGCTAAACGACGGTCGTTTACGAGGATTGTCTTCCAAGCAAGTTTGCATTAGGCTTGCATACATTTCAGGGCAATCGTCTGGAACGATGGGACGCTCGCCTCTTTCCACGGCGTCGTCGACCTCGTGACTAAACCGATAATGCTCAAAAGGAAAGCCACGTGACCAAATCTCCCAAAGCACAATTCCAAAACTAAACTCAAAATAGGTTATTGAATACAATAAAATTGACGTCGACTCGTCGAGTATACCTGTAGACATCAATGGATGCATCGTACCTCTCTCGTCGTGCTAACTCTGGTGCACTCCATCTCACTGTCCCAATACCATCTTCACACAAGTCTCTCATCTCAATTAAGAGATCGTTTTCTAAATTATTGCTTCTCAATAAATTGTTTCTGTTTGATGGTCCGTTTTTGCCTCTATCGCAAAAAAGTCTTCCAAGATCAAAATCAGCGACTTTGACTATCCAACTTTGACTTACTAGTAAATTGTCACTCTTCATATCTCGATGAATTCTCGGTGGGTCCAATTGGTGAAGAAATTCCATTCCTTTCGAAGCGTCTAGAGCAAAGGCTATTTTACGGTTTTGATTTATTTCAATACTGACGTCATCCAGTACGTGACGTAATGAACCTCGATGCGCAAACTCAACGACAAGAAATGGTTGTGCTTGTGCAGTCGTTGTACCAGCTCCAATAAAAAGTACAATATTTGGATGACGCATTGTTTGCATAAATTTAATTTCTTGCGCGAATTCCAACGACGACTGCGGATCGCCGTCCGCCATTAGCAATTTTACAGCAACGTCCATATCACGATATTGAGCTTTCCACACTCTTCCCGATGCTCCCCCTCCTATTTCGTCCTGCAGTCTTATTTCTTGCCAACTGATCTGCCACGCATCATTCAATGTTTGTATGTGACGACGCAAAGCCGTTTCTCGTTCTCTTCGTCTTTTTCTAGTTCGCCGTAATACAATTACGAGTAAAGCAATAATACCTATAACAAGAATAACTCCCAATCCAATGTAATAATAAGTTGCGTCTTGGCAGTGAGAACCAGTGAACCCGATAGTACAAGAACATACGGGACCTTGTGTTAGCCCATTACTCACCACAAGACATCTGCCATGGAGACAGTAACCCGTGATGCAAACGTTGCAGTCGGTCATCCTTGACGAACGCTCTTCTCTTGTCGTCGTTCCATTTGGACATTTGCTGCACTTGTTCGTCTCCACATCATAGTAAAAACCGACTTTGCAGACGTCGCAAGGAACACTTGAAATGTTGCTAGACCCCAATCCTTCAGGACAGCCTGCCTTTAGATAAGTTAAACTAGAATGCTCCAAACTTAGTAAATATCTTTGCCAAAAATAAAGAGATGAATAGAAATAGTTGTTCGGCAAATACTCTATTGTTTGAAGTGCGACGAAATTCCAAGTCCGCAAGTGAACAATAAGCATCCACAACTCGAAATGTACATTATGACTCCATTTTGTAGCTAAAGAATGACATTTAGCCGCAATCCATAACATTCCACTTGAGCTGTCGCCGCATAGAAGCAAAGATAGTAATGAACAGAATTGAAAGGTAAATTGTTGGTTGGTACTAAAATGCTCCACGAATGGTTAATCATGTTATATCTCCACAAATCTTTGTATTCATACGCCCTAATAATACTACCATTATTGTTATATCCCCCAAAAACAAACATGTCGACTCCTATAACTGCAGCTGTATGACCATATCGAGGGGAGGGGAGGCTCACTGCAGATTCGATCATTTTCACTTTCTTCCAAATTCTTTGTATTAGAGAGAATTGCCAAAGATCATTGGAAGCAACGTTGTTAACAGTCCGACCTCCAAACAGCAACAGTGACGACGAGTTTATAGTGACGACTGAAAATTGGATTCTGAAAGGTATAGGACTTGATGTTTGTCGTATGTAATTTTTTGACAATATCAACGTTGTGTAGAAGGGTGACACGATCAGCCACATATTTTCCTGCATGTGCATGCTTACAACATGTGAGTTCATCATTTCTCTTCTTACAGATATTCCTGTAACGTTAAGATATCCCTCCATTTGCCATCTCTTCGTGTGTAAGTTCATCGACCACATGGCTGGTGGAGCAGATCTTACATCGTCGGATTGAAAAACAATCCTATAATATGTGTCTTTCCACAAAGATTGAAATCCGTAATCTGATGGAACTAGAAGCGTGTCGATCATTCTAGCAAAAAGCCATGACCGTTCTCCCGCTACATCGCGTCTTTGCAGAATCCACGTACTTGACCCACAAGATTCATCGAAATCGGAAATGTAATAATTTACTCTTTTGCCATGACTGTCAACTCGTACAGCATACCCAAGTAATGGTTCACGAATATTAGATATTCTCAGATGTTTGAAGAGAGAATCATCTACATTTATCTGTTCGACGAAAGCGACCCCATTAGAGAGAGGCAGCCCAAAGACTAAACGTCGATCAAGATTGATATAAAGAAACTCTCTTGTATCATTAACAAATAATACTTTCGAAAAAAATCAGTAACTTTTCCCCGACTACCATGTGGAAGGCAGAGTTTCGTTTTATTCCAAATTGATTTTGTTACGGAATATTTCCAAATGCATTCGTCAACCAAAGCCAGTACTGTTGTCCTTCCTGACCAGCCATCAACTAGATGTACACCATAAATGGAAGGAATTGGGTAGTTTCCCACTTTCTCCCACCGATATGTCGTATGTTCTATCACGCAGCTGAGTCTGTACCCCACAAAATGATTTCCTTGGTTAATAGGGTAGAAAGCGAAAACATCCTGACTACAGGAGCACAAAGAGTGCTCACTTTCAACGGCCACCGCGTAAAATTCATAGTCAACATCTGTCCAACTAGGACCATCGCCCACAATCGTAACTCGTTTCCATCTCAGCTGTTCGAGCAAAAATATCCAAGTGCTGTTGCTAGCAGCAGGATACAGAATGATAGCTTGTGAACTACAAACTGTCACTAGACGGAACCTGGTCATCTCTAGAGGTCAGTTTGCAACATTATCAATCATTTTCCAAGAGTTTGTTTCTTCATAATAAATCCATGTTTGGTAGGAATTTACATTATTAGACACTGGATCATGGATTGCCTTTCTACCCATTCTTCCTAAAACAAGGATCCTGTAACGATATTTTTGAATTGTCGTCGACAGTTGAATAACTAATAGAGTAGATACAAACACTTCCAGTTGTGGTGTATTACAGGTCTAAGAACTGAAACGTTCCAATTTATTAAAAGACTGACAATTACTGTTAGAAAGTCCAAGTGGTTTAGTTTTTTTGTATTCAACGGCTGTAGGCGCGATATTGTAAAGTGGCATTTCTTGTACTCCGTTTCTTGTTGTTCGACTTAGAGATGACAACTTGCTTAGCTTGGAATGTGCTATAAAAATTGTCAGCAGAAACACGTATAAAGAGAATTCCATGCCGGCAATCGGCAATAACTTGCTAAAAGCAAAATATAAAAATTAAAAGAAAACGCTTTGACTGTCAATAACGTTAATAAATATGTGATAATATTGCAAATTGACAAACACAATTTAGTGCACGTATATGTGCATATATATATATATATATATATATATATATATATATATATATTATTGCTATTAATGCAGTCTAGTGTTTGTTTGTATTTAGAACACAAACAAAAAAGAAACAAACACAAACAAATAAAAAGATAAACAAACAAACAAACAGACTACAAGGCTGGACATCCTGCGTTAGCAAGACTGAGCCTTTGAACTGACTTCTATGTTCTAAGCCTCTTCCGTCAGTAACAAACCCCAAAGATTCAACTGACTTCTGGTTAAAACATTTGACTTGAAATTCTACTAGCAAACTTCCTTCTAGTCGTCTTATCTTTACATATTTTAAAAATTTTAAACTATATTGAAAGAATCCATGTCATAGCTAAACATATATATCAGCCCTTGCCACCAAGCGACGTACATGTGCTGCAATCATCGATAAGTTTGATGACCACCTACTTGGATGTAACCAGGAACAGAAGTTGAGAATAAAACGTCACAATGCCGTGTGATGTAATTTTTAATGCAGTGCTAGAAGATGATCCTCGTCGTCGTGAGATGAAATGCAACAGCACTTGTCAATAATGACAAGGGGATGTTTTTCATCCTGACTTTAGACAAGGTCTGCCAACTTACTTTGGCCTTACCGTTCGGAATTCTTTACAGCCTTCTTACCTTGTCAAAGCAGCCAGTTCCCCAGGAGCAGCAGCTGAAGCCGGAGATAATGAAAGAATTAAGAAGCACGATGGGATAGTCTCACAGTATGGAGGTGTATTTCACCCCTGGTGGTTGAAACTTTAGGACTTTGTCGCAAAGTAGCCTAGAGGCTTTAAAATAGTTATTGCACGTAAAACCTCATTCCATAACAATTCGTCTATTAGTCAGTTTGTATGTAATTTGCAGCAGCAACTTTCTGTCAAATTGTGGCTTTTTAAATATAAGAATGTTGATAGCCAGATTAGCACTGGAAAGTAAAGTTGGTCCTGATTTGGACCTGTAAATATATGAGAAATATGTATGTATGTATGTATATATATATATATATATACACACATATATATATATACATATATAGATATATGTATATATGTATGTATATATATATATATATGCATATATATATATATATATATCAACTGTTTGAATCTGCGAATGTAAAGACGCCTCAAATTAAATAATTTCACAAGTCGTGCTACGAATTCGATTTGCCAGGGAACAACTGACAGACAAACACGAAGTAGAGCAATCTTTGTTGATCATAAACTGGAATGTCTTGACAAGTGGTAATCCTAGTTAAACTCCGCTCTAGCCCTACTTCTAAAGATAATGCTGTAGGCCTTGCCTAATAATGCCAGAAAATTTACCTAAAATTCCATACTCGAATTCTCCAGAATTTACCTAAAATGCTCGTAAAAATTCTCATTAATATTAACCGTATACATAGAAATAAGTGAATGAAAAATTCAAATTACCACTACTTTACTGGTATTGTAGAGCAAGTAGTACCCATATCAGCAAAAGTTACTAAACATCATTCAACAGACAACATGACCGGTGTCATTGACCACGAGTCCACGAACATAGTACTGAATCACTAAGGAACACTATGTAGTCTTGCAAGGAAGATTCTTGCCGCTCACCAAGAGTTGATTAGAATGGAAAAGGCTCTCTTTGCAGCATTAGATGATGCTTGAATAAGCAAAACATTTTTGTAAGCTTCTTCCAATGCTGGAAGATCCCTCTGGTGTGTCTGCCACCAATGCAGTACATCAACTTCCTTCACAGTGTAGGTACAGCAGATTGTGAACTACCACCTGCTTGATTTGTATCACTTGAAGTTGATGCGGCCACTGTACTGACTGCAGCTGCGCCGGCCACGGCTGCCAGTACGTACGTCTTCCGTGTCGTCCATTTTGTGATGCGTATATACAATTGTAGACCCGCCCTTTCAAAGTTACCTAAAATTCTCAGAATTATTTCGCTTCCTGACATTCACGTTTTAATCCTGGCATTATTGGGCAAGGCCTGCAATGCGCACTAGTGTCGTAATCTGACCTGATACATTGTAATTGGTTATGCTAAGCAGTAGCAATACCAGTGTGAGCACAACCATTGACGCTTCGCTATTGTAAGGGGTGACATCATTACACAACACCCTATACCAAGCGTCACAGCTAGCACAGCTGCAGTTACCGTCTGCCACTAGTAGCTACTGTTTTACACATTCACATCAGTAGTAAAATTTAGCGTAATTACTTTATCTGTAGATATGAATTGCTCTCTACACACACGGTTTTATTGCAATATCTATACGCGCACGTGTACCTTGTACTCTATCCTATAGTCATTATAGAGGAGAGTTGTGTGTGTGTGTGTGTGTGTGTGTGTGTGTGTGTGTGTGTGTGTGTGTGTGTGTGAGTGTGTGTGTGTGTGTGTGTGTGTGTGTGTGTGTGTGTGTGTGTGTGTGTGTGTGTGTGGTGCTGTAGCTCAATTGGTTAGAGAGTGCATTTCGAGAATAAAAACATCTGGGACCTTGCCGGGTTGCAGGTTCAAGTCACTGTAATCGCGAGCTTTGGCATAACTTCCTTAAGCAAGAAACTTACACACAATTGCTTCTCTCGACTTAGAAGTATAAATGAGTACCTAGTCATCGACTGGGGAAGACAAGACAGTTGGCTTGGCAGCAACATCATGCAGCAGACGGGTACGTGTGGACCTTAGTGTCTAGTCCCAGAGCTGCGTCATTTTCAGTGCCCCTGAATGACTCTGGCCAAGCTCCAAGTGGATTGTAGCGCTGGCCCCCAGACTCCACGTTGCGCATGGCGGGCCTATTTCTAGAGGAAGGGAGCAGGAGTGTTGCATAATTGGGGTAGAGGGAGCTGAAGCCACACCACTTTTCGGGGGCCTCTTAATTTTTCCAATATCAAAGACCGGAGCTGAAGTCTCAGCAGCAAATCAGTCCCACTACTTTTGCACCAACGCGACGCCCTGCAGTTAGGCTATCTCCGCAACTGACCTCAAGGTCGACTTGGAAAGACATGGAGGGATTAACATTTGTCCATTTTTTTGTGTGTGTGTGTGTGTGTGTGTGGTTGTGTTGGGTGCGTGTTTGCTGTAGTGTGTGTATTTGCTGTGAATATTAATGTAAATTGTATCAATTATGTCTATTTATTGTCATTTTCATTAATTAATTATTAGCTTGTTGCTACAATTTATAATTCTTTGAAAGTCAGGGATGCGTCGATGCGATTAAATATATGTATCTAAATATCATCAATGTTCCACACTACCCTTCGAATTCAGTACATGCACATGCGTGACAGCTGCGTTTCTTGCACGGAGCGAGCTTGTTATCCACGTTATTTCTCTATTCAGCATGTATAGCGCTCTCGCTTGCATCACTTGAGGTTGACACGATTATCATGCCTTTGTTGAGCCGTTGCTATCATCTATCGTTCCGTTAAATTTAATTCGTCGTAGCTAAAGATGGATGTACGTGCACAGGAAATACTGTGAAGCGACATGTAGTTGTAGCGACCGGATGCAGAAGAATGCATGCAGCGCAGCGTTTCATACGAATTTTTCTAGCAAGACGACGTCGATAGTTCATCATCAGTTCTACCTGTAAATATATTCTTGCACGGAGCGGGCTTGTTATCCACGTTGTTTCTCGCTTCAGTAGCGCTCGATCTTGCATCACTTGCAGTTAACTGCAAGTGACGAAACAATCATGCTTTCGTTAAGCCGTACGTTGCTAGCATCTTTCATAGAACGTTGGCTTGGCTTCTTGAAGAACGATGAACTTGTAAGAAAGTAACAGACGCGTACAAATCTACCCCGAACTTTACTGTGCGCTCATCATTTTGAAGACGGGTTAATTAACATTCTTCTTATGGAGAGGACATATCGGCTTTTCTGTCATAATGCGCGGGATTGTTACGTCACCCATTGTTGGTGTCCCAAAGGTTTGTTGATTGTCTCAAACGAATTCTCGAGAGTGATTCAAGCCAACACGCTATTGTTACGTCAGGTGTTTTCGCATCACAAACGACTGCTGATTGGCTCGACAAACTCCCTGAATGTGTAACACGCTTAGACACATGGAAACATAATTACCGACAGATAGACCGGAAGTCAATTTAATTCAGCCCGTTTAAAGTGAGCTTCTCGCGAAGTAATCTAGCACTTCATGTGGTATCCTTCTTTTACGCTTGTAGTTTAATAACTAAGTCGTGTCGGATCTTCAGGTAGTATCATGGTCTATAGTAGAGTGGATAAGATCTCAATAAAACATTCATTAAGCTCGTTGCATTAATTTAAAATATCTAGGCTGCTTGGTTTACTATTCGAGACACCTTTGCATGGGTAACGTCATGCGAGCCACATGCATGACACGGAAATGAGGCAGGTTCATTATTGAACCTCCTTTCATTGGTGGCTTTCATTCTCGCAAGCTATTGTTTATGTCCTCTCACACAGACACACGTTGCAAATGCTTTCTCAAGACACAAATATAGCTCAACTAAATTACAATCCTACCCGCTAAACTGACGCATAGTAATATGACCTTAGACGTAGACATATATTTGAAAGCAGAAAATTAATTAAAGCTTTTTGTTTTGAGTAGGTGTGGCATTTCTGTTTCTGTTGCTATTTATAACTGTCTTAATAAATAAGTGCATGCCTCCATTTTTCTTTTCACCTAGTTGGAGAATGTAACAGAAACTTGGGTAGACAAGTAGAAAGACTGTGTTAATGGAAAATTTAATTTTTGGTATAATGGCTTCAACCTGTGTAACTTGATATTTTGTTTCAACCAATGTAACTTGATATTCTGATTTGATATCACCGGTAGGTCCTGCTTTTATCAAGCGCCCCATGTATCACATCAAACCATTATAGCTGTTTGAGCATACACTTTAGCGAGATAATGACTACTCCGCGTATTAGATATAGTTTTGACATGCGGTTGTCTTTTTTGTAGTTTCGAAAGTAGTATAAGTACAACATCCGAACAGTAAAAAACGAAATTGCAGAACGTGCAGTCTCCAATTGAAAAATGATACTGAGACATTATTTAAGAAATCACATCGCAAAACTAGAGCTAGTTTTTTGAAGATCGATGTTAGAGCGAGCAGAGAGTATTAAATCGCATTATGCACTCATTGTAAACTTTGTTACGACTCTTGATATCGACACGAAAATGTGCACACGCAAATTTGTACGTACACGCAGACACAGACGCACACACAAACGCACACCCACACACACACACACACACGCACACACACACACACACACACACACACACACACGCACACGCACAACGTACACACAAACACAAATTGTGTCAAGAGTAATTAAATCGCAACGAATAATACATACCAATCAGAATAGCGGACACAGTTACAATGCTACGAAGCATTGCTATTTGTTGATAATTTTGTTTGTATACTCGTGATAGAAACACACTCGGAAATGTCGTTGCAACAAGGAAGCATCAAGAAAGACTCGCATTTTCCACATCGTGGCATTGGTATTGAGTTGCCTCAATTATGCTCTTGCAGTAATTATATCTCTATTGCTTCTTTAGAATTTGATTTGAAAATAGATGAGTAGGTAGACGTCATATAGGCAATCTAGTTGATTTAGAAGGCATTGGATGCTGTTTTCACCAAATTATTCCTACTAAAGTGGAAATAGCGAATTATGAGGCAAGTTTCGTGCTATATAGAATGCAAACGTTTTCTAAGTTTCCGTTAACGTAATCACGCAATCGCATTCCGCTCATCGCATGTGTTGATTACAGTTATGCCTGTGAACATACACCAATTAGATAGTCTTTCTTCGATCGTAGACCTTGAACTACTGTCTTGTTGCAGGAGGGACGTACGTTTTGTGGCCAAATTGTCGTTACATTGTTCTGCTTCACCGATCGACGTCTGACTTAAAGTTAATTTCTATATGAATTGCTGTGGTCTTGAGAGTTTGACGTAAGCATTGGTTGTGCTTTTGTTTAGACATGACTCTCTTTCGCCATCCGCTACTGTTATTCAGTTTCTGCTTCTTTTAGCGTGTTGTTTGAATGCAGAGTACCGCTATAGCGCCTTTGTGTTCTGGTCTCACATGTCGAAGGACTAAAACTGCTACTCGATCATGAATGACGGTGAAAATTTGACCACAGAGCCGCGAAATTGACGCTTCTTTCTGTCTCGTTATTGCGCTACTGTGTTCAACGCGCTATTCACAGTCCACAACATCAACGAAAGAATGTTTTCTCTTTGATTAGGACGTCCGTTCACAGGCATCTTTGTTAATTATTTAATAGAATTGTAATTGACCAGTAATAATTAGCATACGCAAGGTGAGCGGAATGCGATTGACTAAAACCTACTTAGAGCTCCTTCTATCTATAAAGAGGTCTTTATTCCTCATGATTCTTAGGGAGAGAACAAAAATGGATTAGGCATATCTCCAGACTATTTCTCGCCGGAAGGTTTTAGGCGGAGATGGTCTGGCTACGCGAGACTAAATAAACAGCGAAGTAAGTCGAATGCATGGGCCAATGGCGTCGGGACAAATACGTAAATTAACTTAATTAGTGCGTCATAATTACTGACACGATTTACGGTGCACTAAGTTTTTAATTGTTACGTGAAATGTAAAAGTTACACTGGATTTGTCGTGACTCTAGAAAGCGTAATATCTTAGTGTGTCGCAAATTTTGTCATATATATAAAAAGTATGTCTGGGATTGAAATTATACCACCTGCTCCTCCCCATATTTGCATTATTTTTGGGGTCCTCGCACCCCAGACTTCTATTGAAATTATACATTTACAACAATACAAGTCGCGCACACCAATGAATACAAACGACTCTCTGATCAGTATTAATTATATTCTTCCTGTGAACCACAATTTTTGTGTTTATAACACTGCCAAAATTGTTTCGTAACCAAGATTTCACAACTCGGTTACCCATGTTTCGTCTACCAATATTACTCTCGACCATAGATGTTCTCTACCCCATCAAGCAAACCCACAACAGAGATATACCAACCAGACATCCAGCCAAGAGAAACACTACTCAGAGCTAGACTATACCATTGGGCGCGAACCATTATTATTAAGACGATACCAGCAGAGACATACCGGTGTCACAGGAAAATCTGTTGCTAGGAAATTCTGTCGCGGCGACAAAATTTCCTAGGAAATATTGTCGCTCTATTTCAACGTAGCGACAGTATATCCTAGTACATTCTGTCGCGTCTAGGAAATTTTGTCGCTCAGTACACCATCGCAAGTGCGCATGTATCTGGACTCCAAAACTCGGCTGACATTAGCTTGTGATGTTAATGGAACCTCCCAGGTTATCTTTAAGGCCTGTGCTGATAAAACATGGTATCCTCACGTGCACTATACTATGAATATGACCTCTCAGTTGTTTATTTCTTATGATTGTTAGGTATATATAACACTGCCCTTGCCAAGTGCATACGTGTATAATTATGTTGATGTGCTACATACCTTCATTTTTTCTATACAACTTGTTTTCCATCTGTTTTAACCACTGCTTATACATGTGCAACCTTTTTGCTTATTTATTTCTGCAACTGCATATGAAAGTTTGCATGGTAAAAGGAAATATTACTGCAACCAGGAGACTAACTGATTCAAACTGATGCATGATACAAGGCGAACACAAATTACAACTAAACTATTGCTTACAGGAGTTACAGAACCATGGATCATTGCTGCGTTTCAGTACTTTCTTTGGCACACTTACACAGTTAAAGTGATACGACTCCTTGCAGGAAGAACACAGCATCAATTTCCTTTCATCATCTGGTAACATGCAGGCACAGTATACTCGAAGGCGTTCCCTGTGCAAACACTCACGAATGTAGTTGTAAAGATTGTCGTAATAAGACTGCTCCATCGTTACACACCACTTCTCTTGCGTTTACACCTTCGTGTGTAGTCTCTGCTGCGCATGCGCGTTCGTAAGCGCTAGCGACTTAATTTCCTAGACGCGACAGAATGTCCTAGGATATACTGTCTGTACGTTGAAATAGGGCGACAATATTTCCTAGGAAATTTTTTCGCCACGACAGAATTTCCTAGCGACAGAATTTCCTGTGACACCGGCAACGACGATACTATTAACTCAACCAAAGATGCCAGCAGAGACGTTCCGACGAGCTAGGAAATTAAGGCCAAATTCTTGTTAGCCACCCAACAAGAGACATATCAGCAACGAATATACTAGCAACACCAACGAAGATGCCAACACTACAGCAGCAACATGTACCACAATAGCAATAGCACTACAGCAGACAACTGCCAGACCCATCCGTGCTACCACCGCTAGCAGAGAAGAGCGACGACACTAACTTGAGGAAAGCAGCCTGGCAGAGATTATTGCTGCCGTGAATCCCCTCTAAAGACGAAAGACCAAGACATACCTCTACACCGCCAAGAACGAAAAATAGTAGACATATTGAAAGAGGAGAACAATCTATGCAACTGCGAGACACAACGTCTGTCCCACCAGTCGAGAGCGAAAATATAGGTAGAATTATATATAGTTGAGAAACTCAACTCAACAACACGGTGCCGTGTCTATACAGGCTAAATTTGCATCAATGGGTTTCCGTGCCAGTAAATCTCTAGCACACCACATTCTCGTAGAGAATGCCTACGATAACAACCTGCTGTCCGATATATCCATTTTGGACTACCTCAAAGGACACCAAGGACGTATGACATTGCAACCTCTTCAAGGACTACAAGTACATGTATTTCTAGACAATATCTACAATATTTGGCAATGTACGTCCAGAGGATGTCGTGCAAGAACGAGGAACTCTGTCTTGCACTCTAGGAAAATGTTGATCTGCAAAGGCTATCGTAGCCAAAATACTCCCAGTGGTCCGAGAAACCATGGGAGACAAACTAGACAAGGAAAAAAAACTTTGCATTGGCATACACCTATAGCTACTATATGCAGTATATGCCCAGAGAAACGTAGAGAGTGCAATACGTGCACCATCCCAAAATCAGACGCGATACCAACGGCATAGCTGCAAAGAGATTGAAGGAAATCAACGCAATAGATCCATACGGTCTATTTTTTGCCAAAGCAGATGTGTCCGACATTCTTATAGAAGAATTACAGGCCGCACTTTCAAAACTAGAGAGGCTCCTGCAGGGACAGGGATATAGGAGTTGTATTCGATCGACTACACGTAATGTTTTTCTGAATCACTCGATCGCAAGGCTCGGGTCGAATGCTTACGCGAGGCGTATGACTTATGCGAATAGGATAACTTGTGCCAAACTATGGACTCCGACAACTCGACCATTTTGCCATTCGAGACCTCAGTTGGCGTAAAACTATGCTAGTTTGTGGACTGCCCCGATAAACATCTGCGCAAGACCCTCTTACATCCAGACGTCCAAGGTCGAGGTTGCGCCCTTATCGAGGTCTCGTTGTATGCCTGTCGTGGCAGCAAGATTTTCAATACGAACGCATAAATGGTTGTAGCACAAATGCTACAATTGATAGAATGCGAACCTGTACTCTTTGTGTACAACCTGCTGTCCAATAATGGAAAACCCTTGCTTCCAATCTAGACAGATGTCTGGTTTTAGCCACGCCAGTCGTCCTATGAGTCAAATCTTTTGTGGGTCAATATGCACACACTACGACAGGTAGAATAACTGGAGACCACGTTGTGCCGTCCGCAGAGACAGTCGGCGATGACAAGAAGTGGGAACGCGCCCTGGAATAGGCAGCAGGCGACTTTGGATTTCGTCGATGCCTCATCTTCCGTATAGACATCAAGCCATCCACAAAGACAACATCGAAAAAAGGTCTTTCCGCTGCTACATCAAATGAAAAGAAGCAGAAGTGCAAAAGTGCAACACGATCCTCGCTGCGAGCAAAAACCAATGCAACTCCATCCGAATGGACCCGATCCAAACCTACTACTACCATCCACAACCCACACATCTTGGATTTGGCGCGAAAAAAAGAGCCACACGATTGGGATAAACAAGTCTGTATTCGAACTACGTCCCGCATGCACCGACAGACACATCTCAACCCTATCGAATATACAGCGTGAGAGGCAATTGCAGGAAATCGAAGATGCATTGGTATCGACCGAATAGAGACAAGTCAAAAGACACAGGAATCGCACGCGCACTAACCACAAAAACTTAAAATAGAACACTAGAATCGTAGAGAGGAATTGAAAAAATTGCCAAAAAACATAGACAAACAAGCCCAACACAAAGAGAATTGTAGGAAGGTCCAAGAACAAGTATTGGTTGTTCTATAATATACTACAACAAAGCTATCGACGCTTATAGTAAAGCCAGAGAGATCGCCAGATCTTGGGCTATAGACGTTCAAGACAAAGTCCCTCTATAACAAACGGTCTACGTGTTGTCCTATAAAAAAGGGTATGGACCCCGATTTGTAGTATGGACCCAAACTTGCTATACAAGATACTGGACGCTTGTGAAGAGTATTTTGCAACGTGTGTCGATTAATTAAAGGAGAGTGCGCGTGCAAACGCTACGCTAGAACTATGTCACACACCAATATTCCGCAGTTGATATTGATTGATGACAAATTTAAACCAACCAATTCATCAACCAAATCAAAACCAATCATACGGAAATGTCAGAAAGCGAGCGTAACTGACGTGTCCGTAGTGAGATAACGGGCACGCAAAATTATGAACCATCTAAAACATACGCTATCTAACCGTGTTTATCTAGATGAGAAAATATTTCTAAACAAACATTTTAAAGACGAATACTGCAAATTTTATAATATCGTTATGCCAGCAATATAATCTGTTACTTCTAAAAAAGGCAGCAGGAGCTTAACTGTCACTAAGCTAGCAAATGACCAAAATTCAAAACAAGCTAGCATGCATCTTCCAAGTGCAAGTTTTCCAAACGGCTAACAATTTCGCTGAACGACGGTCGTTCTCGGGCTCCCTTTGACCAACAATCTTGCATTAGTTTTGCATACACTTCCGGGCAATCGTCTGGAACGACAGGACGCTCGCCTCTTTCCACGGCGTCGTCAACTTCGTGCGCAAACCGATACTGCTCGAAAGGAAAGCCACGCGACCAAATCTCCCAAAGCACAATTCCAAAGCTAAAAACAAAATAGTTTATTAAATGCAATAAAATTGACGTCTCTGAGTACCTGTAGACATCAACGGATACATCGTAGCTTTCACGCCTTGCTATCTCTGGTGCACTCCATCTCACTGTTCCAATACAATCTTCAGACGAGTCTGTCGTCTCAAGCATGAGAAACTCAGTTTCTGAATTGTTGCTGACTAATGAATCGTTTCGTTTTGATTGTCGATTTTTGTGTGTACTACAAAAATGTCTTCCAAGACCAAAATCAGCGACTTTGACAATCCAACTTTGACTAACTAGTAAGTTCTCACTCTTGATATCTCGATGAATTCTCGGTGGGTCCAATTGGTGAAGAAATTTCATTCCTTTAGCAGCGTCTAAAGCGAAGTCTATTTTACGGTTTTGATTTATTTCAATAATAACGTCATTTAGTACGTGACGTAATGAACCTCGATGCGCAAGCTCAACAACGATAAATGGTTGCTTTTGTGGACTCGTTTTACCCGCTCCGATAAAAAGTACAATATTTGGATGACGCATTGTTTGCATAAACTTAATTTCTTGTGCAAATTCCAACGATGATTTGGATTCATCATTGTCAATCAAAAGTTTTACAGCAACGTCCATATCACGATATTGCGCTTTCCACACTCTTCCCGATGCTCCTCCACCTATTTCGTCTTTCAGTACTATTTCTTGCCAAACGATCTGCCACGCATCATGCAATGTTTGTATGTGACGACGCAAAGCTGTTTCTCGTTCTTTTCGTCTTTTTCTAGTACGCCATAGTACAATAACAAGAAAAGAAATAATACTTATAACAAGAATAACTCCCATTCCAATGTAATAATAAGTTGCGTCTTGACAGCGAGAACCAGAGAATCCGATAGTACATGTGCATACAGGAACTTGTGTGGACCTCTTGCTCACAACCAGACATCTGCCATAAGGACAGTAATCCGTGGCGCAAATTTTGCAGTCGATTTGCCTTGTCGAACGCTCTTTTCTCGTCGTCGTTCCATTTGGACATTTGTGACACTTGTTCGTCTCCACATCAGAGTAAAAGCCAACTTTGCAGACGTCGCATGGAACACGAGAAATGTTGATTGACCCTAATCCTTGAGGACACCCAGCCTTTACGTAAACTAAACTAGAATGCTTTAAACTTAGCAAATATCCTCGCCAGAAATTCAAAGGTGAAAAGATATAGTTTAATGGCGTATTTTCTATTTTTTGATGTGCAACTAAATACCAAGTCCGCAAGTGAACCACAAACATCCACAACTTCAAATTTCCCTTAAAATTCCATCTTGTAGCAAGAGAAATACATTTAGCGGCAATCCATAACATTCCAGTATGAGCTGTCGCCGTGTAAGAGCAAGAATGGTCAAGGGAAGGTGAAAGGTTAGTTGCTACTATCAAGCTCCACGAAATGCTAATCATGTTATATCTCCACAATTCTACGGTACTAAAAGTTTTACTATTGTTGAATCCACCAAAAACAAACATGTCGACTCCTATGACTGCAGCGGCATGACCATATCGAGGTGAAGGGGCGCTCCCTACAGACTCGATCATTTTCACTTTCCTCCAAACTTGGTGTGTAAGAGAAAATTGCCAAAGATCATTGAAAGCAACGCCGCAAGGACACCGACCTCCAAACAGCAACGCTGACGACGAGTTAAAAGTGACGACGGAATAACCTTTTCTCAAAGGTATAGGACTTGATATTTGTCGTATGTGATCTTTCGAAGCGATCAACGTTGTGTACTTGTATGATACAATTAGCCACACATTTTCTTGCATGTGAATGCTTACAATGACTGATTGCATTATTTCTCTAGTTATAGTTATTCCTGTAACGTTGAGATATCCCTCCATTTGCCATTGCTTCGTAAGCAAGTTCATCGACCACATGGCTGGCGGTGCAGACCTTACATCGTAGGAGGGAAAGACAATCCTATAATATGTGTCTTTCCACAAAGACTGAAATCCGTAATCTGATGGAATTAGGAGACTGCTGTCCATCCTAGCAAAATTCCATGAACGTTCTCCCAAAACATCGCGTCTCTGTAGAATCCACGTACTTGAGACACATGTGTCCGATTCACCAAACGAAAAGAAGTAATGCTTTACTATTCTACCGTAATCGACAACTCGTAGAGGATACACATGAAATCCTAACTTAGCATCAATTGTTCTTGGTTGTTTCCAAAGTGGATCATCTACCTGTATCTTTTCGACGAACGAGACCCCATTTGAAACAGACAACCCAATAACTAAACTTTTTTCAACATTGGTGACAAGTATCTCTCTGGTATCATTAACAAAAACTACTTCCGAAAAGTCATTCTGAACTTTCTCCCAAATATCATATGGAAGGCAGAGTTTCGTTTTATTCCAAATTGATCGCTTTAAGGAATATTCCCAAATGCATTCGTCAACCAGAGCCAGCACTGTTGTCTCCAGTGACCAACCACCAACTAATCGTAGACCATGCAGAGAAGGAATTGTGTAGTTTCCTACTTTTTCCCAACGATACGTTGTATGTTCTATCACACAGCTGAGTCTGTACCCCACATGATGATTTCTTTCTTTAATACGGAAGAAAACGAGAACATCCTGACTACAGGAGCACGAAGAGTGCTCACTTTCAACGGCCACAGCGGTAAAGTTATCATGTATATCCATAGAACTTGGCCCATTGCCCGCAATCGTGACTCGGTTCCATTTCAGTTGTTCCAGCGAAAATATCCAAGTTATATTGATAGCATCAGCAGAAACAATGATGGCGCATGAACTACAGAGATTCACCAGATCGAAATCCACCATCCCTGGAGGCCCGTTCGCTACACTAGCAATTCTCTTCCATGAGTTTGTTTCTTCATAATATATCCATGTTTGGTTGGAATTTACATAATTATACTCTGGTTTAGTTGTCTCCGTTGCAGATATTCCTCCCAAAACCAGTATCCTGTAATGATATTTTTGGATTGTCGTTGATGGTTTTGCTAATACTGCAGCGCCAAAGAATGTCACCTGTGGTGCATTGCAGGTCCAAGAACTGAAACGTTCAAACTGATTAAAAGACTGACAATTACTGTTAGAAACTGAAAATGGTTTAGTTTCTTTGTTTGCAGCGGCTCTAAGCGAGATATTGTCAATTGGAATTTGTTGTACTTTGTTTTTTGTGATTTGACTTAGAAATGAGCTCTTGCTTAGCTTGTTGGGTGCAATAAAGACGGTCAACAGAAATACGTACAAAGAGCATTCCATGCTGGCATTCGTCAATGACTTGCTACAACAACAAAAAATATAAATAAAACAGAAACACACTGTGACTGTCCAACATTCTTAAATATTTAATAAAAGATAATATGGCAAATTAATTGATAAACAAGAATATCTGCACTTACATGTATTAACTGCGCAATACATAGACCTGGTTTCCGTTTCTTTTGGAATACAAACAGCAAAAAGACAGAAAATCACAAACACACAAACCGACAGAGAGATAAACAAACAAGCAGACGTTGACAGAGCTCTATATAAGGACTACTCTACTTCTGTACAAAGAGCGAGGACTATCAGAGGCGTAGCGTGGAATTGGCTAGACCGGGCTATAGGTCATCATTATTTGTAGGCGTGGTCACAAAAATTGCCGACTGTAAATACGTGTGAGGACCGATGTTGTATATAGTAAGTATACTAACTATAGGCACGGATTTGCCCGGGCAAATAGAGCAGGATTAACGTTTAATTAGCACACGTTTTGTGTGGTTGATTTGCCTGTTCTGCACTGCAAAGTAACACGATTTAGTGGAAAACAACGCAAACTCCCAAATAATTTGTTTCCGTATACAAATATTTTTAGAACCCGGATATAGTCAAAAATAACTTGCTCGTCTACTCGTCCCTCTTAGGAAGCGACTCGCTCCTTTTAAACTGTCCGAGGTCATTCTAATTTTGGTGGAGATTCAATGCGCCGTTCTAGAGAAATTCGAAAGCAAGTGGCGGCGGCAAATAGCGCCGTCCCAAAAGAGCTCGGAAAAAGCTACACCTTTACCGTCGAACTCGATCAGTGTGCACTTACAGTTCTTCATGCACACTTTGAGCAACAACAACATCCTTGCTAATACGGTTGGGTTCGTGGGCTTCAAAGGAGCCCTCTAAATCGTCGACTCGTACAACCGACACGTGCGTTTGCATTTTGGTGTAGAACTCTGTCTTCATGCACGGTTTCGTGACGATTTACCCAGAACTTTGGCGAGATAACGTTAAAGACAGACAGACAGACAGATCAGACTTTTATAGGTATAGAGAAGATACTTCACCGTTTTTCAAATCAAGATGCCATAAAAGTGGGCTTGTTTAAAAATGGGCGTGCTCTTGTAGCATCATGAAGTTTACTCCTCCAATTTCTAGAAGTTACGTCCAGCCCCTGCGAGTAGCCAGCCGATATTTGCTCGCCAACAAATAGTTTACGGTGAAGGCATACTACTAGACTATACGGCTATCGCCGTACAATTATTCGGAATTAGTAATTTCACCAGATTGCGAATACTAAGAACGTCCGGTATAGACTATAAATAATTAATGTAATTAATACTTTCTTTCTTTGTTTCCCAGAAGTTCGAGTTCCCTCTGATTGTACTTCCCTCAGGTTGCAGTTCTATGCCCCATGACCAGAGAATGCGTAGTATGTCGATTGCATTGTAACGTCTTTCCCCACGACCAGGCTTTACTAAAATAATGAGCATTACCTCGACTGTATTCCGCACCCTGTACTTCTGGGACATTTTACAATCCAATTTTACTTCATCGATATTATATTATAATCCGGCTGCATGTACTGTAACAAGATGGCTTTCGTTGTGTAGCAAGTCTGATTCTAATTAACTAATACATGTCCGGATTTGGTACGATGTTAATTAATTACGTACACATCTTGAACTTTGCCACCGACTTAGTCTGCATCACTGACGTATAGTAGCACTAGAAGTACAGCACTGACACGCAGTAGAACTGGAAGTTCACTCTCTAGGACTAATACGTCAGTTGCTAATGATGCATTGAATGTCCACAAACATAGTCTAGAGTGACTCATCATTAATCTGAGATGAGGTCACCGTAACTAGTGCAAGTACTTAAAGACACAACTAAGCTTTGAAGTAGTTACTTAGAGTTTGCAGTTACTTGCCGGAGTTCACAGCGAACGCGAAGACTAGTATACTATATCCTAGTTGCTTTCTGTCTCTAGTAATAATATATATATTATTAAGTACAACTCTTTCTCTGACTCAAACGTGTAGTACTGCGATTGACCAGGACCAATCGACAGCCGTGCTACAGTTGAATTAAAAGAAAAATTACACACCCAAGACTCAGCAGTTCTTTCGTTTAGAAACAGCAATAATATTGATTGCGATAACATTTATGATACAGCACGAAACAAATTTAGATAACCTGATTAACCACGCCTTTTAATCTGATTCAGTTTCCATCGGCTCTTAATATCAGAGAATTGAACATCACGAATCATACGGTGATGTGACGGAGCAATTGATGAGAGACAGACCAGTATGCAGCGCATATACCGTTGGGTGACTATACCGCCTTGATTTCTAGCGTGATGGACATACATAGTCACAAATGGATCCACACACCTAGGTAGCAAACCGAAATCCAGGCATAAACGGTTTGCATAACTGATCGCTAGGTCTGGTGAATTCTATCAAAAGCACTTCTTACGGCTCATATCTGAACTCTCAAGAAATCCTTCTGATTTCCTTTTCTTTGCTTCGCTAGAGTCTTCTCAAAACACATGTAGTCATTTGGATTTTCAGTCTTAGTATCAAAGCGCGGTCTACTTAATTTAATTGAGAACTTTGCTCTAAAACAGCTTTAAACCAAAACACTCGTGTGTGTATGATGAAATAACTAATGTATGTTCTAGCACACTGTGCATAAGGCGTACGCAAATATTCGAGGTGACCACATTGCTCGATAATCAGCAATTTTCGTTTTTAGTGCTACAAGTGTTAGAGAAGAACAACTCGATTAAGATTATTTAGCAAGTTGTCTGTGTTCTAGTTGTTGGAACAAAGGAAACCTAATGAGCGTGCGATAGCTTCCGTGTGAACACGCTCACTTAACGCGCTGTAAGCCGTACCACTTTACATTTGCTTCCAACCCCCCCCCCCCCTGCAACCTAATGTGTCAATAATTTGCCTAGACAAGGAATAAGCGATCACACAGATACTCAGACTCAGCGTAAACAAACGCCATGCACAGTGACACTCTATTCTGTCTACATTAGTGTGTACCAAAGCAGTGCTGCTCACCGAAGCCCACTCGAACACTGCCATAAGACAAATAACTCAACGTCATTTAGGTGTTTACGCCAAAACCCACAACACATGACCATACCAACTTACGACAACAATTTCGCTTCGTAGGGCGTCTTGTTTACCTTTTCTGTTAATTGTGAAAGCTTTTCTGGAAGAGAAGAGGTTCTAGACGACCGGCAGAGGTGTAGATGTTGGGAGGCGTTTTCACTAAACACACGGAACAGATCGACTGTTCTTCTATTGCGCTTGCGCAGAATGCATGCTAGACCAGGCGTTTGCTTTTCACTCTGGTTTTTCACGAAATGAAACGAGTAGGTTGCAGTCGTCTCTGTGATCTAGTGGCGATGGACATGCCACACTTCCAGAGATATATGTGCATCTGTCTTCTTTTCAATCTCAAATTATATTAAACATATTTATATATTTTTATATATTTTTAAATATTTTAAATTAAAATTAAAATTTTTTACATGCCTGCTAATTAGCTCTCATTGAAATATTGCATGACATTACTGCTTCTTCCCTAAGAAGGTATTGTTCATGTCTGTTAGCTCCTTACCGTGTGATGTAGACGGTGCAACCCACACCAACTCCTTCTGAGTTCGCATGGCATTGGACAATCCGCGAAAAATAGCAGTGCTACCGATCTATAAATAGAAAAGTGAGCAGTTGCAGGTGAAGATGAGTGATTTGAACCAGTAGATTTGACAAGAGGTGCTGTTGACAGAGAAGCTATACATGACGGCCTATCTATCATCACCTAGTAAAAGCAACATCTAAGTACTTAATTGAGCTGGCCATATGAGCTTCTTCCATTGCCAGGCATACACATTCGACAGGTGATATTTGTTGATGACGTCATGTAAAGTGCACAATTCATTGATATCTCATGAAGTGACAGTCTATCTGCGTGTTCCTAGTGCGGACTCCATAAATTGATCAAAGAAAGAACTAAAATAACTATGCAATCTGAAATTCAGTGTGACTGTGGCTATACCAGTGAATCTATTATTATCGATATAATTTATTATTTCAGTAGAGAGAAGTTCACTCAGAACGAACTTGCATGTTTAGTAAAATGTCGTCTAACGTGCGCTAACAAATTCACTACCAAAACTCCTAATTCTCTAGATAATGTCCAATGCTAGAAATCTTAGCAGATGCAGCAGCTACAGAGCCTACGCATTACTAAACTAGCAATTGGCCAAATTCAAAATGCTCGTGTAGTCACTCTAGCATGCATCTTCCACATACATGTTTTCCAGACACCTGACAACTTCGCTAAACGACGGCCGTTTACGAGGATTGTCGGCCCAGCAATCTTGCATTAGACTTGCATGCATTTCCGGGCAATCGTCTGGAACGACGGGACGCTCACCTCTTTCCACGGCGTCGTCGACCTCGTGACCAAACCGATACTGCTCGAAAGGAAATCCACGTGACCAAATCTCCCAAAGCACAATTCCAAAGCTAAACACAAAATAGGTTATTGAATACAATAAAATTGACGTTGACTCGTCGAGTATACCTGTAGACATCGATGGATGCATCATACCTCTCTCGTCGTGATAACTCTGGTGCACTCCATCTCACTGTTCCAATACCATCTTCACACAAGTCTCTCATCTCAACTAGGGGCTCATTTCCTGCATTATTGCTGCTCAATAAATTGTTTCGGTTTGATTGTCCTTTTTTGCGTGCATCGCAAAAAAGTCTTCCAAGACCAAAATCAGCGACTTTGACAATCCAACTTTGACCTACTAGTAAATTGTCACTCTTCATATCTCATTCTTGGTGGGTCCAATTGGTGAAGAAATTCCATTCCTTTCGAAGCGTCTAAAGTGAAGGCTATTTTACGATTTTGATTTATTTCAATGCTGACGTCATCCAGTGCGTGACGTAATGAACCTCGATGTGCAAACTCAACGACAAGAAACGGTTGTGCTTGTGCACTCGTTTTACCCGCTCCGATAAAAAGTACAATATTTAGATGACGCATTGTTTGCATAAATTGATTTCTCGCACGAATTCCAACGACGACTGCGGATCGTCGTCCACCATCAGCATTTTAACAGCAACGTCCATATCACGATATTGCGCTTTCCACACCCTTCCCGATGCTCCTCCTCCTATTTCGTCCTGCAGTCTTATTTCTTGCCAACTGATCTGCCACGCATCATTCAATGTTTGTATGTGACGACGGAAAGCCATTTCTCGTTCTTTTCGTCTTTTTCTTGTTCGCCATAATACACTTACGAATAAAGTAATAATACCTATAACAAGAATAACTCCCATTGCAATGTAATAATAAGATGCGTCTTGACAGTGAGAACCAGTGAAACCGATAGTGCACATGCATACGGGAACTTGCGTTAACCTGTTGCTCACAACCAGACATCTTCCATTAGGACAGTAACCCGAAACGCAAACGTTGCAGTCGGTCATCCTTGACGAACGCTCATTTCTCGTCGTCGTTCCATTTGGACATTTACGGCACTCGTTCGTCTCCACATCAGAGTAGAAACCGACTTTCCAGACGTCGCACGAAACACTTGAAATGTTGCTAGACCCCAATCCTTCAGGACATCCCGCCTTTAGATAAGTCAAACTAGAATGCTCCAAACTTAGCAAATATCCTTGCCAAAAATTAAGATATGAATAGAAATAGTTGCTCGGCAAAAATTCTATTGTTTGAAGTGCGACGAAATTCCAAGTCCGCAAGTGAACAATAAACATCCACAACTCAAAATGAACATCATGATTAAATCTTGTAGCAAAAGAAAATTTATACGAAATCCATAACATTCCACTTCGAGCTGTCGCCGCATAGTAACAACGATAGTAGTGACCAGAAGGGAAAGGTGAATAGTTGGTTGGTACTAAAATGCTCCACGAATGATTAATCATGTTATATCTCCACAATTCCGAGTGTCTAATTAAACTATAGTTATGATAATTATTGCTATATCCCCCAAAAACAAACATGTCAACTCCCATAACTGCAGCAGCATGACCATATCGAGGGGAGGGGAGGCTCATTGCAGATTCGATCATTTTCACTTTCTTCCAAATTCTTTGTGTAAGAGAGAATTGCTAAAGATCATTCAAAGCAACGTTGTCAACATTCCGACCTCCAAACAGCAACACTGACGACGAGTTCATAGTAACGACTGAAAATTGGATTCTGAAAGGTGTAGGACTTGATATTTGTCGTATGTGATTTTTTGACGAGATCAACGTTGTGTAGTAGAGTGACACGATCAGCCACACATTTTCCTGCATGTGCATGCTTACAACATTTGAGTTCATAATTTCTTTAGTTATAGATATTCCTGTAACGTTAAGATATCCCTCCATTTGCCATCGCTTCGTGTGTAGGTTCATCGACAACATGGCTGGTAGAGCAGACCTAACATCATCGGATGGAAAGACAATCCTGTAATATGTGCTTTCCACAAATATTGAAATCCGTAATCTGATGGAATTCGAAGCGTGTCGATCATTCTAGCAAAAAGCCATGACCGTTCTCCCGCTACATCGCGTCTTTGCAGAATCCACGTACTTGACCCACAAGATTCATCGAAATCAGACATGTAATAATTCACTCTTTTGCCATGACTGTCAACTCGTACAGCATACCCAAGTAATGGTTCACGAAACTCAGATATTCTCAGTTGTTTGAAGAGTGAATCATCTACATTTATCTGTTCGACGAAAGCGACCCCATTAGAGACAGGCAGCCCAGTGACTAGACGTCGATAAGTATTGATATAAAGGAACTCTCTGGTATCATTAACAAATAATACTTTCGAAAGAAACATCAGAAGGTTTCTCCCGACTAGCATGTGGAAGGCAGAGTTTTGTTTTATTCCAAATGGATTTCTTTACATAATATATCCAAATGCATTCGTCGACCAGAGCCACTATTGTTGTCCTTCCAGACCAACCATCAACTAAATGTAGACCATGAATGGAAGGAATTGTGTAGTTTCCTACTTTCTCCCACCGATATGTTGTATATTCTATCACACAGCTGATTCTGTACCCCACAAATGATTTCCTTCGTTAATAGGGTAGAAAGCGAAACATCCTGACTACAGGAACACAAAGAGTGCTCGCTTTCAACGGCCACCGCGTAAAATTCATTGCCAATATCAGTCCAACTTGCACCATCGCCCACAATCGTAACCCGTTTCAATCTCAGTTGTTCAAGCAAAAATATTCAAGTGCTGTTGCTAGCGGCAGGATATTGAATGATGACTCGTGAACTACAAAATGTCATCAGACTGAACCAGGTCATCTCTAAAGGCCAATTCGCAACATCATAAATCATTTTCCAAGAGTTTGTTTCTTCATAGTATATCCATGTTTGGTAGGAATTTATATCATTAGACACTGGGTCATGGATTAAAGTTCTACCTACTCCTCCTAAAACCAGGATCCTGTGTGTGTATTTGTGTGTGTGTGTGTGTGTGTGTGTGTGTGTGTGTGTGTGTGTGTGTGTGTGTGTGTGTGTGTGTGTGTCTGTGCGTGTATGTGTGTGTGTGTGTGTGTGTGTGTGTGTGTGTGTGTGTGTGTATGTCTGTCTGTCTGTTTGTCTGTCTGCCTTTCTGTCTGTCTGTCTGTCTGTCTGTCTGTCTGTCTGTCTGTCTGTCAAATTTTCATATATTTTTATACATCAAAGCTAATACAGGTGAAACTAAAGTAACAGCTAATGAACAACAAGTGTCACAACTACAATTACAATTACACAAATAACAATTAGCATTAAAAAGCTCCCCTACGGAGCCTACAAACCGAAATTTAGTTTACTGAATTGAAAGTTGAACAACATCTAAACTCTGGTCAGTATTCTGTCCATATGTTACTCTGATCATCTTTCTAGCCAACACCGAGGCATTGCAACGCTGAAGTTGTACTGACAAGCGTCTTCTCCAATGTGTTTTAAAATCTGAGGGATTGTTTCTTCCTTCTTCATCTCTATATAGTTTGGAAAGTTTATTGAGGAACGTTGATGCTTCTTCTCCCCACCCACCAAAGTGCTCGAAAACTAGTGGAATAAGGGTAGGAGTGTACCCTCCAGGCAACTGCTCTTGAGAATATTTGTTATGTTTGATGTCTTCTCTTCTTCTTGCTGCAGCTCCATCCGTAGTTGCTGCACTTCGCAGAATGTCCTGGCTCCAGGGGTGAGCAAGGGCCACATCAAGCTCGACATTTCCCCCACATGTTGAGTCAAACACAACAATGTCTGCTCTATTGTTGGATGTTGTATATCTATCTTTTGGTTCAATTTGATGCTGGCATTGTAGACTGCTCATGCATTCAGACCAGCACAAAGTAGAATCACAGAGCAATAAACCAAAAAAACAAGTGCTGCAGTTCAATTGGAGAAAATGGCATCTTCATTAAACAACAACAAATCCATAGCGGAAGAAATATGAAATTTTTTGTATGTATATGTACACTATAAATTAATTGATTGGCTGTAGATAACAAAGAGTCAGAAGAGGAACAAACAGAACAAAGCAAATTGCTTTCATTCAGCAAATTGCTTTCAATCATGACTAAAGTAATTGATTCTTAATAATGCAGGTACTTATGTCAACACAATCAAACCTCAGAGGCGGTTAAAAGTATCTTTGAACTTTCAGCCCAGGGAGCGCGCAAAGAGCGCCAATCTAGTCTGAACCAGACCGGTACAAAAATTATTTCGGAAATAGCGTTCTAAGACAATCAGAGTCTTAGATTGGGAATGTTAGCTCTAAATTCTGATTGGTTTAGCAGTAATTGTTTATGCTAAGTGCAATAAAGTTAGCGCTGAGTATGAGGGTGTGAAATGGCGCTAAGTGCACGCCAGAGTCGTGAATATAGAATCTGGTAAACGCGCACGCGTCTTAGTTTTAGTTTCATCTCCAGTTCTTCGATCTCTTCAAGCTTTAAGTGACAGGACATGCACAGCAGCGTCGCTATTCTGTATACAGCACTTACGTTGGCAGCGTATCTCTAACAATAATCTTGCCATCTATGGTTGTAAATTTCTTAATTATGCTCAAATATTAGGTAGAATTGTGTATAAGTGCACAGTAATTAAAACAGACAAACAGCACTGGAATAAGCGTTTGAAGCATGTAGACAGACAGGCAGCTTAGCAATTAAGATATCTAAATAAAAGTAAATGCGTTGCTCTGATCACATGACATCAACAAAGCCCGGATTTGGTACTCGCTTTTAATAAATTAGCCATTTTGCGCCAAAGTCTATTCTGTCGACAGAACTTGCCAAGTCTTGGGCAACAGTCCTCAAACTTGTCATCGCTGGTCGATTCGTATCATCGCTGTGTCCGCGTTGGCGCTCCATACTTTTATCTCCTATACGCTCAATTGGCGTAGCGTAAGTTGCTAACCATTCTATGGTAGATAGTGAACGGGAGAGGACAGGCGTGGTGTTTAGAGTATCAAATATAATACAATGTCAAATTACGACCAAGTAGATTTGATCGCGGGGTGTGCTAAAGCGAACGCCATGGTGTGCTGAAACAGCACATGACGCAAAACAGCACCTGTGCTTTGTGCCGTTTGCGACTTCAACTAAACTGAACACGTAGGTGTGCTGAAATAGTAGACTTGTATACAGTCCTCCTCCTTGCGCGCTCCACGTGCTCCACGTTCCACTTGCCAGGAGAAGGACTGGTAACTTATTATGTCATGTGAACAACTAGTTCTTCACGTGGTAGGTTTTCGGTGTGTTGATTGGTCAAAACTGTAGCGCGGGACGAAAAATTTTGTTATAAAGGCACGCGTAGTATCTTATTAGAATGAATTGAGTAGCAATTGTAGTGTTTGTGCTGGTTTATTAGCAGTGCTCTATGAACACAACACAACGAACTCGATCTAGTTCTAGACAAGTCAGCGCATGCGTACTTTCATACGCTATTATTAGCTCGCACTACAGCAATTACCTTGACAATTAGTCGTCTCGCAAGGTGCAAGCTCATTAGTGTTGTTTGACAGCTCTGCTGTGGACATCTTGACGATAACGTCTTCTCCGGCTAGAATTGACAGAGATGTCTCCAGCTGTTCAGTACAAAGTGAATGGTAGCCAATAGACGATAGGAGCGCGTACAAGGTGCATTCGCTACCGCTAGATAGTGAAGCTACAATGTTCATGAAGCGAGGCTTTCGCTCGTCGCAACGAAAGCGATCTACCTTTGTAATTCTAATTTCTGAACAGTCTCTAGAAAGAGCGTAAAGACTTGTCCTTTTTGTGTTGGCTGGCGACGTCTAGCGTAGTGCTCTCGTGAGACTAATTACTCGACATCATATTATCAGTGCAGGTGGCAACAATCTACAGGATCGGTTTCTAATTAAACTAATAAAATAAATGGTCACATGACATAATATGCAGGGCCGGATCCTGGAATTTTTGAAAGAGGGGGTTCACCTGGTATCAGTTATTTATAGCATTACTAATTTTTTCTTTTCTAATGAAATTATATGAAATTATTGAACCACGCCTATTGGAAAAGAGGAGGTGGCAACCCCCTGAACCTTCCCTCTCAGTCCGGCCCTGATATGTTAACAGTCCTCCTGGCAAATGGAACAAAATAGCACGTGCCAAAACACGTGGAGTGCGCGAGGAGGAGCACTTGGCACGAGTCTACTGCAATAGCACATTTTTGGATTAGAGTGTACACAGGCCCGTACGTATGAGGGGATCGGGGGAGAGGTCCGCTTGTGTTCTAAGATAATGTAAATTGTAATTTTTAGACACTCTGTGGGTTCGTTGCTAGAGCTCTAGCTAGCTGTCTCATTGTGTACAGTATTACTTATTATCTATATACAACTATTACATTACTCCTATACCCAACCACCTAGATTTCTTCTATTTATCACTGTCTACTCTTGAATCTTTGAAGTCCTCTTGCAATGGAATGTCTGGCAGCAGCAATTTGCGATGTTTTCGTTTGGCAATGTAATCTCCAGCTTGGAGGAGGACACGTGCCCCCATACAGTGCCCATCCTGGATCCACCTTTGGGAGTGAATCTGCGTGCAACATTTGAACCAGCTGTATACACAAAGCTGTTACTGCTGAAGTGCTGGCCTGGGTCCCACACTCCAGATGCTGGCGCGTAATGTGCAGTGTATCTTTATTTTAGGTATACTATTACAAATGTCTTCTAATAGATATGTCGACATGGTAACTAATAAATATATTCACTAGAATAAAGCAAGTTGAGCTGATATCACTGTGAGGTTCACTAGAGTACTAGTAGAATCGACCTTTGAAATATGCCCCAGGTACGCTCCTGCTACATATATATATAAATTAATTAATTAATGCTAAAACATCACGTGACTGCCTTCAATAGAACTGCCTCAATCGACTCATGCTTCCTCGTTTCCTAACGTCAGGGCTGGATCCAGAGGGGGTTTCAAGGGGTTACAACCCCTCTTTTTCAATAAACATGATTCAGTAATTTTATATAATTTCATTAGAAAAGAGAAAATTAGTAATGCTATAAATAACTGCTAATGGTGAACACCCTCTTTCAAAAATTCCTGGATCCAGCGTTGTAACGTGATACTCTTCATAGATATCTACAGTATACATGCTACATATACTGAGAAGACTCAAAATGTAAATGTGCTATACAAAGAAGAAGAAAGAAAATGCACAAAAACAAGTGTGAATAATGATTTACGTTTGCAATGACAATAATTGCACAATCAGACAAGCGATAAAGCCATACTATAGCTACATGCGCAGCTTCCAGCGACAACCACCTTTACTAATAACGGTCTACTGTCTACTAGATGTCCATAATAAGCAGATGAGCTTCTGTAAAGCCTAACTACAGACGCAACAAACAACTATCATGACAAACACAGAATCCAACCAGCTTGCCCAGAGCTTGCACTTAATCAGTCAACAAAGACAGCCATGACATCTGCTTCCCCCACATCACCTGCAAAAGAAGAATAACACATTGCATAAAACGTATACATATGCATTGTTGTAAAGCATACACACCTCTTGACCAGTTCTGAACTCTATTGGCACGACTGTATTTAATTTGAAATTTGGTTTTTGGTTCCCAAGAGCAAACGATACCAGGAGAGTAAAAGACAAGCCATCCTGCATCTCTTCCACAACCACCATAGCTTTTGTTGATAAACCATTCACGAGTTATGTCTCCTTGGATTCCAAAATAGTTAGTGGGACTTCTTTTCAGATCAATGTAAGGAGAGAAGACAAGACGTTGTTTGCTAAACCAAGAATTTTTGTTGGACAGATGACCATCAAAAACCATCCTAAGCACCTCAGCTCCTGCTTTGTACAATACAACAACAATCTATGCAATCAGAGATGAGATATATAGAAACACTATAGTACCTAAATGAAGATAGTTGAATAATACTGATATCTCACCTCTTTGGGTCTATATAATCTCCATTCATCAACTATTCTGTTTTTGTAGTGACCCTTGAAGAAGTTATTTGTGTTGAGTGCACCCACTTGTTCCTCATTTGACACTCCAGATTTAGTCCACACATTTGCAACATTGCCTGATACTCCACTAACCGCTTTGTACACCATTGTGTAACCTGAATCCAACCAACAGGTACTTAAGAAAATTTGTTACACAAGTACTTTTCCTTTAGAAGGAATTCTATACACGTGTCATGTATGTTTAATATATTAATTCTACAATTATGGCATGTGTCTGATCTAGCAAAATAATGTAATATTGTAAGATTGTCAAAAGCTTTCAGAAAATACTGGCATTCATGCAGACAGAATTCCCAAAGTTACAGAGATGCTCGCTGATGTCTGCACAAACTAAAATGCTCACCTCCCTTTGCCATATCGCAGAAAACAGGAAAGGCATCACCAGTAACTAAACAAAGTGAGTTATTCGTCAGTAACATCAAGTATGTTTACATATGTATGTGTGTGTGTGTGTGTGTGTGTGTGTGTGTGTGTGTGTGTGTGTGTGTGTGTGTGTGTGTGTGTGTGTGTGTGTGTGTGTGTGTGTGTGTGTGTGTGTGTGTGTGTGTGTGTGTGTGTGTGGTTTACTCATTACCAACACTTTTGATGTGATAAACACCATTGCCCACATCACGACGAAGCTCAGCTATTTGTCGACAAGAGTGAGCAGGTAGCTGTTTTGTTCCAAGCAAAGCCTGCAAAACGATTTGCCATAGATCAAACTTCGAAAACTTTAAAATAAATAATCGAGTTACTTACAACCCTAGAAGAATAGCCACCTACAAAAGAAAAGCAAATTGTTAAATTTTGAATTGATTACTAGAAAAGAGTAATAATTATTCATGTTTGCTGATAGAGAACAAAATGCACCGTGGTATACAATAATGACTAAACATATTTACGCACGAAAATATATTACGTGGTTTTCGAAATTAATGTCCAGATTAATTGGTTGTCCACCTTAGCCACGCAGGACCGACAAAGACGTTATTCTAGGTCAATGAAACAGGTCTTCAGTGGCAGATCCAGAGTTTGGCTGGAGGGGACACAAACGACTAAAAGGTGGTATGACGTCATCAACTTTATGACGTCAAACATTTATCGCGTGACTCGACATTCCGACAGGTATAATTAAGCACCAGTTTATAGGAGACACTCACAAAACACACACACACACACACACACACACACAAAAACAAAACACACACACACACACACACACACACACACACACACATGTGATGAGGGATGCGCATGCGTAGGATTACCTATGTATATTGTGACTTGTAAATGGAGTTCAGTCTTGTGTCGGCATTGGGTGTCTCGGTCTTCACAGTGGTGACAGGAACGATTGTGCTTCTTTGCTGTGTACATGTAGCGAAAAAAGGACGGAGGTGCGACAAGTTGATCCTGATTTGGATGACTACGGAGGGAGAAAGGTGAAACTAGCGCGGACATTTGGAGAAGACGAGACGCCAGCAAACTGGTTAGCTTATAAAAGTCATTTTAAGTTAACCGAGAAGGTAAATCGTGCTATAGGCATAAGACGATGGGAAGACGTGCAGTACCATGCCATGATGCTATGGTTACAGCTGTCGGGTGAGCCGGAAGCGTGGTTGAATCAACAAGAAATGGCAGTTGAGTCGTGGATGAATGACGTGCATGAATTAATGTGCAGACTGGGAAAGGTATAGGACATCAGGAGGATTGGAGCAAGCAATTCAGAGTTTAAGGAGAGTGAGCAGCAACAGGAGGAACAGCTTCGTTCGTTTATGCCTCGATTGAGACAGCTGGATTGCTATGCATTTGGAAAGAGGAAGCAACGACAGTTAGATCAAGGGTTCTATGAAAATTCATCTCAGTCATTCAGTGTGATTTACTAGACAGGAAATATTTAGACAGAAGTGGATGACAGATGATGGAAAGCCAAAGAGCTATAAAGATCTAATTAGCATAGCGGAGGAATCCATGGCAATGATTAGAGCAATGAAGGCTTCGTCTCAGGGGACATTGGATGGATAGGTGATAGCCGACAAAGAGATAGACAACAGCAACAGTGTTGGAGATGTGTTTGTGACAAATCAAATGTCAAACCAGTGGAGGGTGCGTGGCCATTACCAAGCTGGTGGTAATCAGCGTCAGCTACGAGGAAGCATTGGGAGTAAGGGCGAGACAAGAAGAAAGGTGGAATGTTGGTATTGTCATCAATTTCATCCAGGTAAATATAAAGAATGTTGGAGGCGTACTAGAGACTGTTCAGATTGGGAACCTCGTCGACAGTACAGGGGTGGAGAGACAGGCAGACACCACAGTCAGCGGTGGTACACAACCTTGGTAGGTTGCAACATTCAACGAAGGAAGAGAAACAGAATTAGGGGAAACAGAATTAGGGGAAACTACCAGAGGACTGCTCTGGGCAACAACGAGGGCCTATTGGTAAGAATCCATATGTCTCTCTAATATGGTTTCAGAAGCACAGAGTGGTTGCTATGCTGAAAACTGGAGCAGAGTTTAGTTTGGTAGCAGCAGAAAGACTGTCGGAAGCTGCATTGGCCAAGATGGAAACAGCAGAAGCGGAGGGCTGTCGAGGAGCTGGAGGAAAAATGATTAAAATAGAAGGTCAGCTAATTGGTGATGTCCGTGTGAATGATATGTACCTCTCACATTATGGTACAAAGGTTCCTAGTAGTGGAAGGATTGGTGGTCCCCATGATTTTGGGGATGGATTTCCTGAGTCGACAAGGAAAGGTTACATTTGGTTTTAATCATTCAAAGTTACAGTTACATGGGATAGGAAACGAAATAAATTTGTTAAAAGAATATGGAACGTTGGGAGGAAAGTTGCAAAAGTACATGCAAGGCTCCAAGAAATGATTACTGTACCAGGTATGAGTAAGGTATTTCTCACATGAACACACAAAGGGTTACAGCCTGGTCAAGAGAATTTGGTGGAAACATAGAGGAGTCAGGATGCGATGGGTAAGGGCGGCGTTCTTTCGAAAAAATACGGTACCTCATTGGCGCGATCACTTTGAGCTCTATCTACGAGCCACGAAAAATGGACAAAGAAGACAGCCCCACACAGATAGTCGCGTTCTATTTACAACTATTGGGAAAGAAGCAATCTCGATTTTGATAACGTTCCAGTGAGCAGTCGCCAACGACAAAAATAAGCTTGACAAAGTTTCTGGATGCCTTCAAAACGTACTTCCGACCTAAGGCCAACCAGATCTACGACCGCTTTCTTTTTTTTCAGTGCCAACAACAAGTTGGTGAGCTACTAAGCATTCTATACAGCGACTTCTATGACTAGCCGAGACATGTGGATCCTTAACGGAAGAGAAACCTAATATCATTAGTGAACCATGCAGATAGTTAATCAACATCCAATCAGACACCATCCGGGAGAAGCTACTCAAGGAAGTAATCTTTATTGACACTCTAAACGGCAGCCAACGTGTGCCGGACAAATGAAAGCAACTATACACTTCTTCGCATCGATATTGGGGTCTTCGGGAAAAACTTCAATAAATCCTCAGATCCATGCAGGTGCGGTAAACGCCGTTCGGAGAAAACGTAAACAGTCTGCCACTACTGTGGTTTCCAACATAAACCTCACTCCAGTCCTCTTTGGGGGAAGAAATGCATCAATTGCGGAAAGCCAAACCACTCTTCAGAAGTTTTGCAAGCAAGCTTAGAGAGACACACAGTTACATGCCAATAGACCCAACCCACAGAAAGCTTTGAGTGAGAAAGTGAAAACAATCACCCCACAATCTCAAACTGCTACCGAAACGGACACCGCCGAAGTCATCACGTCATCTGCAAAGAGGGCAAGCAGCTCTCAGCCCGAAAAGACATTTACACTTGATCATTACGCGTATGTCGTTGACCATGCAGACTGGCTCGGGTGATACAGACGAAATTCACTCCCGACATCAACGAACATGGCTTGATTACGGAAGTAGACATTGGAACTTCCTGCAACAGTAAATATTCAACCCTTTGAAACCTGCAAAGTTTTGTTCTCCCGGCTGCCTCAGTCTACAGACACTCAACTCACTGCATAGTGAGGTGCCACGCTTGCGGTCTGTGAAAATAGAATTGATGCAATCAAGGGAAACGTGCGAGCATTACTTAGCTTAACCTCGATTTAGTTATTGGAATGGGTTCCTGCAAACAGCCAATACTCTCACCAATACCCCAACATTCCCAGATCTGGCAGCTCCGTCTGAAGACGTATATTCTGTAGCCTCGGCGAGCTTTCTGGAGAAAATCCTGTTTAACTCTGTTCGGACGCTCGATCACGCGCTGAAACAGTCATTCAGTGAGCTAGAAGGGTGCCTACTAAATAACTAACCCAGCTCAGCGTCAAGCAACGGTTACAGGTAGTGTAATAGAACGGAATTATCTCTCAATTCCAAGAAGCAACTGATTGGGTGAGTCGAATTGTAATCGGCACAAAGCCAGACACCAACAAGATGAGACTCTCTATTGACCCAAGTGCACTAAACCAAGGTTTGCAGCGCGTGCACTATCATATTGGAACGGAGGATATAGTTAGAGCTTTAGCAGACTCCAACTACTATGTCACGCTGGATACCCACTAGCGGATAACTCCAACTAGCCTTAGACAAACAGAGCAGCTACTTGAATACCATAGCCATTTCTTTGGTTGCTACCGTTAGCCACGACCACCCTTTGGGATGTCCTCAGTACCAGAGGTATTTCACAAGACAACCGCTGAAGCATTTATGGATATTCCATAGGTCTATGTCTAACTAGATGACATCTGTTTTCGAATTCACATACCAGGAACATGACACACGACTTCGTCAAGGTTTGCAGAGATGCTAAAAAATTAAACTCAATTCAACCTAAAATGTCAATTCAAGAAGCAGAAACTCAATTATCTTGGAACATATTAAGTGTTGGCAGCATGCATCAAGACAAACTGTGCCAAGCAAGGGCACGGCTGAAAGCTGCTCAAAATGCCAGCAACACCAACGTACACCAAACCCCTGGCCACAGCTATACTCACAGACATCCCAGTGTATCCCTTTCAAACATAGGCATGGACTTGTTTCATCTGGTTGGCAATAATTATTTAATCACTGTCAAACATTTCAAAACGTGGATTAACAGACAAAATGGACTCGACCAATGCGAAAGACATCATTCATCTCCTGGACAAACAGCTTGCCATGTCCGGCATTTCCGAGACAGTGGTCTCGGACCACGGGCCACAGTTTGTAAACAAAGAATGTTGAGCCTTCTCAAGTCTTCTAGGCTTTGTACACATCACTTCCAGTCCACATTACTCAGCCAGCAAGGGACTCGTTAGAAGCCTTGTTCAAACTGCCAAGAAAATAAATGAGGAAACTGCTAGACCAACAGAACAACCTCAGTGACGGTGAAATCTTCGCGCGACGCATCTGGGCAACGGCCTTTCAGGCTAGTGCGATGTCAACTGCGCTCAACGCTTGCCATTAGAAACAGAAGCAAAAGCATGACTGCGCCATCTACAGTTTCAGCGAGACTACAACACCAGTATACCTTCAAACTACTCCACCACTCCTCTACACAGAAGACCGAGTACGATTCGCAATAACAAAGAAATAGAACTGGCTGAGATTGTATGGATCATGACTACACGCGATTTTCTTACAAAATGAAACTTCCCAATGGGCGCTTTCTAAGACGCAGTATATATATAGGACTCATGTCAACCCGACATCGGAGTTGCGGGCAACGAATAGCTATTACCAGAACGGACCACCAACTCAAGCCCACCTGCAATTCCCGATGATTCATATGCCGGAATGTTGAATACGTCAACAAGCCATAACTCAGACTCTCCAGCCAGCCCACAACAACAACAACAATAACAAACCTAACTCCAGGGTACCGCACTTCTCTCTTCCTCCGACCGTGACCCAGACCACGTCGAGATGATTGAGTCTCGCGCCCCGCGCGTTATTTGTCGGAGAAGTATATACTTTGCAAACTGTGGGGCTACAGCGTAATGTAGAACTACTGTAGAGAGACGCATGTAACGAATAAGGTATAGTAGTGACACTTGGATAGTCTAGAGATGCGAGCTATAGGTATCCGACACCTGGTACTCTAATAAAGACTATCTTGAGAGTACAAGCTACGCTACCAAATGGATACCCCGCAAGCTCTGCTAAGGCAAACGCTCCACTGCATATACAGTAATGAAGCCTTAACTTCATTTCCATGAAAATTGCGGTCGTAGTGAACAACAAAGGTACAACATCCTACTGACCTTACGCTAGAAACTTCTCTATACCAAGGCTAAGTCTGTGTACGATTCGCGAAGCATAGCGGAGTGAGTGGATTCCAATTTCGACCGGCCGATTTCAGTATTATTCCAAGGTCCATAGGCAAACTCTTGTTCTAGTTGCTAGTCAGAAAGCTGCCATTTGTATGCTTTTCTTACCAATGCTGGCGCCATTTATCGCCGAGGCCAAGTTCTACAAGCAGAAATTAGACAAACATCACTTCTCTGTGCGTTACACTGCAATTGTTAGTTAGAAGGTCTGCCTACGTACCAGAACGTTAGGAGAGTCGTTTGTCTGAGCTGCATGCGAGAAAACTGCAAAGAAACCCAGCAGCACAACAACGAAACCCTGCATCCTGAAACTGATAAATGACTACTGACTGCAGTAACCGGTGTAAAACTATATATCCATGCAGTCCGCTACGGTAACACAGTTTCGCGTTCCGCTTTCCGGTTTCCGTAAGGCGTGGCGCGTAATTGTGTTGCAGATATGAAAGGTGAGGTCCGCTACTTAGGCAAGGGTCATGCTGGTAGCGTAGATACCTCACCTCTCATGTATAATAGAATTGTAGTTGCTAAGCTAAAGATTTATTCTTTCGAGGAAACTATAGTATTGCAATAAATAATAGGCTACCTATTGGTGTCAGATCATTGTTCATACGTTGAATCACATGAATAATAAACGTCGTTTGAGACTATGAATCACAAAGAGATATTGCAAGATTCAAGTTGTTACAAGGCGTATAGTCTGGAATGATGGTTGGTTGAAAAGTCGAGAATTCTGCGAACCTTCATATACACGTATCTGTAAAATAGTCTAATCGGCTGCATCAGTAGCTAGGCAGTTATTACGTAGAAGTACAAACTAGACAAATAGCAAAGAAGTGATGCTCAGACATGTACGCAAGAGAGTTGCAAATATATGAGACTTACTAGATAACGGTCAACGACTAATTAAAAGATAAGCTGAAATTGACTCAACTAGTGTACATTCATAAATATGCATATGTAAGAAGACTTCCATGGCTTTACCAAAATATATTATGCATTGATTTTAAAGAGAAAGACATACACTTTCTCGATTCTATGATCATCTCACAATGCATCTAGTACGAAAATTTTCAGTATTTCCATTAACAGCTTTAGCTTGCGTTCGCTATGTAAACGCATACGCCCAGCTCTAATTGATTGCCAAATATCTAAAGACAAGTATACTAAGTAAATATAATCTATTTCGGAAACTCGTTTGAGGAGTGCTCTCAAATACGACAAAAAACGCTTTTGCAAATGCGATCATGTATTTGCTAGCCAGTACATGTTGAGACGTTTTGTTTGAATTTGGTAACCAATAAGTTGAAAAACGTTTTCTTCTGAAGCCATGCAAGCACTACTACTGCTTCATCGTTTCTTCTGTTACCTATAACCAGGTTCTTGGACACTGTCACTGTCATAGCTGCAAATTAGAGGAGCATTCCGGAGATAAGTGATAGGCTGCTGGCTCCCAACGAAGTTGGGTATCTGAGCGCTATCTCAGAGCAAATCCGACAGATTTACGTAAATTAGGAACATTCCATAACTTAAGAACTGATGTAGCCGTTTCAAGAATTTCGTCTGCTAATTAGAGCGTTTTTTCCCCACCGTCAGATCACGTGAGCCTTACTGACGCAAGCACGTTCCCGGAAATGTTTTTCTGTTGTTTCCGTCGCTCCAAGCGGTGGAGACTGTCGTGCAGCCTTCAGACAGGCTATAGACTGACCTTGTTTTCGTGCGATTTAATTCCGTCCGGCAACATTCGAGAGAATCGGTGTTTTGTGAGATTCTTTGGCGATGGATGTTGCCCGCAGGCTCAGTAGGGTTTTGACTCCTTGTATTATGGCACTACATTGTTGATAATACTAATTACACATAAGTAACATAATACTAACTTATCACATGCCACATCCCCTTTCCCAACTCTTGAAAACAAATCTAACCCAAACTTGTGTAACTCTAACACTCAACATACTATAGTCAAACTTTAACTATAATTCTAGTTTCTTTGGTGGCTTCACAACTCTACCACTTCTTGTTGTTAGTCCTGGTTAGATTGAAGGTGGTTGTTACACTGGACTTTCAGTTGGTGTTGGTCCTTCTGTGTTTTTTCTCGGTATTCTGTTCTTATGGACCTGTTTCTTTTTGTTGATGATGATGATCTTTACTGTCGTCTGTTTCTTCTGAATTCTCCTATTGGTGTTGCTACTGTCTACAATCTCGGTTTTGTAGTAGACTGTTGTACAATTGACCCTCTCTCTGATATATCAGGAAGCCAAACTTTCTCCTTGAAATATGGTGGCAATTCATTGGCTCGGATGGTGTTTGTCAAATGTCTCCTTTGTCTTTTCTCTTTGAACTTGTTCTTTCATCTGTACTTTTCCGTACGAGACTCGTGTAGGTAGAAGAGTAGCTGGTGTAGTCGCAAGTAGACTTTTCAGTTGTCTACCTATTAGAAGTTCTGCCGAAGAGTATCCATTTGATAATGGAGCTGAACGATAAGACAACAGTCCCTGGTAGGATCTTCACTTTTTGTTATAAGTTTCCTCACAGTCTATACCATTTGCAAGGCTTCTCCATTCGATTGAGGGTATTGCGGACTGCCGGTTGTACGCAAAATGTCATACTCTTTTGTCAACTGTTCAAATATCTGTGAGGCGTACTGACGACCATTGTCTGATTTGACGTCCTCTGGTATGCGGAGTCGAGCAAACATGGCTTTCGTGTTGTCTATCACCTCTTTTGATTATGTGCTTGACAAGGATAAAACTTCAGGATGTCTGGAGTAGTAATCTACTACTAGTAGAAAAGACTTCCCCTTCAACAAATCAGTGCCCAATGTTTGCGACGATCGACTAGGAAAACCAGTCGACAACAAAGGTTCGACCGGTATCTGACGTTGTTTGTTGCATATTGAACATCGTTCAATCGTATCTTGTAGTTGTGCCATAATTTTCGGCCACCAAAATTTCCGGCCACCAAACTGCTGATCGTGCTCTCTCTCTCCCTCCCTCCCTCCCTCCCTCCCTCCCTCCCTCCCTCCCTCCCTCCCTCCCTCCCTCCCAATGGAACTGTTGAAATGACTCCAAGAAGACTCACTGAAGAGACGTGTGACTGCATTTGCACTGAATCCAACCTACACGTTTTCTGCTACACCAACCTAATTTCCAAGAGAAGAGGGGTCAAGATGTGATGTCATATATACCCCTGCCTAAAGAGTAACTGCAATAGACAAAATTTGGGGGAGCAGCTTCAAGAGCATGCACAATCTCGAGGGTAACACGCACCTTTGGCCAATCTCGCTGTACACAAAGTCCACGTTTCCGGGTCTGCTTCTGAACGTAGATCATCTTGCCGTTGACTAGGCTTAGTAAGTAAGTTCACTACTTACCATTTCGTGCATCTTGTAAGAGACTTTGCCTGCGTAGAGACGAGTAGGAAGCCATTTCTTGAGTAGGGCTTCTCGAGGTAAGAGGCTGCTGTTCAAGCTGAAGACGCCTGATTCACACTCTGAACAGATACAAGTGAAGTGGAAGCACAGACTACTCATTGTCTAGTGATGGATTAGTTTTAGCGAGTGAAATCTTGCCACCTGGGAACCCATTTGGGGTAGACATGTAGACATGTAGGACGTTCCGCGTTGTTTCTGGGCACTCTAGCTTGCTTCTGTATATATGTGATTGGTCCAAGTAGAAGATGTTACTGTGATAACTTGCACCAGATAGGTACTGACGCGGATCAGAGTACAGTGCACGTACACTACAGTCTGTCTATTAGCACTAGCTGCCAGTCCCAGCAACAGTTATGTCTAAACCTCCTTCTCCTCGCGTGATTCACGTGCGTTTAGTTCAGGTACGAACTGCGCAGAAGAGTCTGGCTTGCGAGGCTACATTCACGTGGTCAAGTGCACTAACAGTTTTGCGCGGGTTGGGCAAGATGACAGTCGTTTGCAAATATGAAAAATCTGAACGTTGCACGAGAAGGTAATGTCTAAACGTTATACTTTACCAGCAGAAATGACTGCATATAATCGAAACGTCAGTAATCAATCGTTTGGTCGAATTTTTTCTCTAAATCTGAGATGAAGTCAGAATAATTATAAACGTTGTGATATGATTCTATGCATTGTAGAAAGCAATCACTGTAAATTTTGATTTGTCAAGTTGAATTATAGCGAGGAGACATTACTAGTATGCAGAAATTTGGCATGTGGTGCATGACCACGTGTACTTTACGCTGCTGATTCTCGCCAACGAGAGCCTGGACAAACATTCAAAAAGTTCAGAAATGTTTGAATTACTGTGGAAAAGTGCAAAGCAACGAATGGGAACGGTCTGTATTAGTCAAGTGGAAGAAAAGTTGTAGCAATATCTAGGCAGAAAGCTAGTGTCACGTGGTCACGTGCACTAACTGTGTTGTCTACAAGCTTGATTGCTGGACTCGTGGAAGCAACTTCGTGTTCATTTATAGGTAAAATAGAGCTGCTTTTAACACAGACTGACCGGATTTAGCAAGTATTCCTTGTTACCAGAAAGATTCCTGTTTTGCAGCAATTACCAGAAAAAAGAAGCACAGGCCCTATAGTCAGTCTTGTAAATTGCTAGAAAAAACATCATGAGCCTGAGTTTGGTTCCAGTGGTTGTCACACAGCTACTACTGAAGCAATCCATAGAAGGGATAGCATTGGTTTGATGGTACTGTTTTCTTATATATATATATATATATATATATATATATATATATATATATATATATATATACCTAAGATATGCCTTTGTCAACCAGCAGCAAAATTTTCACCTACATATATATTTAAATGGCAATAAATTAATGCATAAACACCATGTCGCTGCCTACTCCTCAATCGACTCCATGCTTCCTAATGTGGTACTGTTCATAGATATGTAATGCTACATACACTGAGAGGACTCAAGTTAAGTTAAAAGGTACACCTGGTATACAAGAAGAAGCACACACATAATTGTGAACAATGACGTTTGCAATGACAATTATTGTACATTAAGACAAGCCAGCCATAATGCATGGGGCAGCATCCAAAAATAACTGTGCAATCAATAGGTCTACTGTCTACTAGATATCCATGATAAGCAGCTGAGCTTCTGTAAAGTCTAACTACAGACACAACAATAACAGTCAAGACAAACACAAAACCCAACCAGCATGCATGCCCAGAGCTAGCACTTAATCAGTCAACAAAGACAGCCATGGCATCTGCTTCTCCCACATTACCTGTAAAAGAAGAATGACACATAGCATAAAACGTACATATGCAATGTTGTGAAGCATCCATACCATTTGACCAGTTCTGAGCTTTATTGGTACGACTGTATTTGATTTGAATTTTGGTCTTTGGTTCCCAAGAGCAACCAAGACCAGGAGAGTAAAAGACAAGCCATCCTGCATCTTTTCCACAACCACCATAGTTTTTGTTAATAAACCATTCACGAGTTTTGTGTCCTTGGATTCCAAAATAGTTAGTGGAACTTGTTTTCAGATCAGTGTACGGAGAGAAGGCAAGACGTTGTTTGGTAAACCAAGAATTTTTTCTGGACAGATGACCATCGAAAACCATCCTAACCACCTCAGCTCCTCCTTTGTACAATACAACAACAACCTGTGCAATCAGAGATGAGCTAGAGACACTAGTATCAAAATAGGGTAATAGTATAATAAATACTGATTTCACCTCTTTGGGTCTATATGATCTCCATTCGTCAACAATTCTGTTTTTGTAGTGACCCTTGAAGAAGTTATTTGTGTTGAGTGCATTCACTTGTTCCTCATTGGAGACTCCTGTTTTAGTCCACACATTTGCAACATTTCCTGATACTCCACTAACCGCTTTGTAGACCATTGTGTAGCCTGAAAACACCCAACAGGTACACGTGTACTGAAAAAATTTGTCACACAAATACTGTACTATAAAAGGAATCATAAACACATAACATGCATGTTTAATTGACTGTGTACATATCGTACAGTACTCTATTTGGGTGCGAGAGAAATTATATAATTATATTGTGAAAAGCTCCCAGACAATATTGGAATTAATGTAGACATTAATTCATGCAGTCAGAATTGCCAGAGTTACAGAGATGCTCGCTGCTGTCTGTGCAAACAAAAATGCTCACCTCCATTTGCCATATCACAGAAAACAGGAAAGGAATCACCAGTAACTAAAACAGACTTGGGTTAATCGTCAGTCACATCAACTTACCTAGCATATGTAGTCTACTCATTACCAACACTTTTGATATGATAAACACCATTGTCCACATCACGACGAAGCTCAGCTATTTGTCGACAAGAGTGAGCAGGTAGCTTTTCTGTTCCAAGCAAAGCCTGCAAAACGGTTTGCTATAGATCAAATATCAAAAACCTTTGAAAATGATGTACTTACAATGCCATTAGCATAACCACCTACAAAAGTAAAGCAAATAGTTAACTTTTAGATTTGATTACTAGATTGAGAAAAGCAATTTTTCCTTTTGGAGAACAAAATGCACTAAAGTATAAAATGACTACCATATTCTACACACGAAAATATCACGTAGTTTCAGATTTAATTGGTTGTCCACTAAATCTCTCGTCATGCAGGCCCAAACATAGAAGTCAATGAAACAGTTCTTGGTTGTTGTGTAAGTCAGGCATTAGATATTATCATTTTATTCAATTATGATACGCCCAGGTGGGGTCAGAGAGCAGGTAAGCCGTACCAATACTTAATTAATTAATATCCAATGACCACCCGCTGGTATGTACGCTTCTGCAAGGTGCCAAATAAAGGCAATCCGTGTTCAAGTTATAGGAATACAATCACGTACCATCATTGATACCATTTCTGTATGAGCTAGAGAGAGAAAGAGAGAGGCAAAATAGGCGCTAGGCAACATTTACTACGGAAGTACACGCTTACACTGCCTGCGTACCAGAGAATCCACCCTGACATTTTGCATTTCGTTAAAATGGCGACGAATCTCCAAATGCACAGTAACTATGACAAGATCAATTTGTTAGGGACCGTCGATCGTCTTCACACTGAGGTAAAATGATCAAGAGAATTGAAACCTCAAGTCTGCTCCTGAAGCATAATATGTACAATGAAATCTAATTACTGAACGTCCCCGGGCCTCTGCACTTGATTATGCCTCTGCAATTGATTATGCAAAGCTCTTCGTCGTGGTCGGTCACCAGATAAGTACAGTACTTGTACACTGCAAGCTCTGCTACATATGACAACGTCCCTAGATGCAGTACTGAAGCCTTCATTTCCGGGAAAATTACGCTGATAGTGAACAACAAAGTTAGGGTAAAGACGCCAAACCGCGGACACCCTTCAAAGTAATTAGAATAGCTCCGATCAGAAGCCTTACGACAATCTCATTTTAAAACGCAATTTACCCTTGGCCCTTGGTGATCACGCAGGCTCACTCTCCAGTCTCTAGCTATTTGTTGAGATATTATTATTCAACTAAAACGTCCCAAAGAGGTTGATATTAAAGCTACTATCGCTAATGGTGGATAGCGGCGTTTAAATTCGCACTAAACCAACGATCTACTACGGTAAACAGAACCGGAACTGGAAGCTACGCTTGCGACAAGCTTTTCGCGTCTCGTAGACGTCTGTGCAGTCTGGACAGCACCAGAATTTGCTAGGTTCTGGCATCTCATCGAGCATGGCGCACCCGAAGCCGGAGCAATGGCTACAGCCGGGATTGTCGCTGCCTATCCATCCTTCTTTATCTGTCTTTGAGTCTTGGTAGTACGATTGACCGTAACTGCTACAAAAGGAGTCATTCTCGTCGCTGCTGTGACGCTTGAACAAGCCACTCCCATTGCAAACGTTGTCTTGGGACTTCCCTGATAGGAGGCGAGTTTCTTGACGTTGTAGCTTTCCTTTCTTGCCATTTTCTGTACGTTTTTAACCTTCAGTTTTTCTATAAATCAATCTGCAGTGAGAATTTTACCTACATGAGATGGCAGCAGTCGTCCGTCTCTTGTGTTCTGTCCTTGTGTTAGATCTGAGTCCTGTGCTGCAAAGAGATGTGTAAAAAGTGGCGTATCTTTTTCTGCATGGATGTATGTCGAGGTGAGAGTGCAACTTTTCAGCCCCGCCCACTTTTGATTACAAGTTGCTTGATTCTAGCCTTTGCTCATAGAGGTGAGTAAGGAAACCTGCATGGTACAGTAGAGTAAAGCATAGGCTGTGCAACCAACGTACAACGGTGATTGCTTGCGTTGAATATGTAACGCTGCACGATTGTTAGAATTTTGCGTTGGCAGGATAATCGAGGCTACTGTCTAAAAGTACGAGAAAAGGTGAGAAAACGTGGCGTCAACTGGAAGAGCGTCCTGTCCAGGGAAGATACGACCCAGTGCTTGCTACTACAACAAACCGCGTCGCGGTTGATGACCAATTCGTTCCGTGGTAGGAAGGAAAACTTCAACTGTCCACCTTTAGGCGGTGTCCACGTCTAGGCGACTTTACCCTACCACATCCTATTACCTAGCTACTAAAAATTTTTAGGAAAAAGCCCTCTACCACGGCCAAGACGGTTAGGACTAGCGGAGCAAGTGAATTCCTAGTTCAACCGACAGACTTCTTGCAGTACGCGCCAAGGCCAAACTGTTGTTGTCTAGATAATTAGTTCCTGCTCCAAGGTTGCCATTTGTCTAGACGCTTGTCTTACCAATGGTGGCGCTGGTTACCGCCGAGGCAAAGTTCTACAAGAAAAGACCAGACAGACATCACTTCTCTGTATGTACGGCAACGGATAGTGAGAAGGTCTACTTACCAGAACGTTAGGAGCGTCTTTCGTCTGAGCTACATGTAAGAGAGATGCATGCGAGAAAATTGCAAAGAAACATAGCAGCACGACTACAACAGCCTGCATCCTAGGCTTGATACGGATCAGTGGACTGACTGCAGTAACCGGGGCAATAGCATTATATCCAGTCCGCTACAGTCACACCTTTCCGTCTTCCGGTTTACGTAAGGTGTGGCGTCTAATTGAATTGTAGATTAAAGGGACCTGTGACCTGAATTTAGGTGGCTGCTAGGCTATAGGTGGATTCTTTCGAGGTTACTAAATTAGTGATGCATTTAATTGAATAATGAAAGTCCTTTAGACTGTGGTTCACAAAGAGGTATACTTGCAAAATTCAAGTAGTCTAGCTACAACAAGGAGCAGAGGCGGGTCCAGGAATGTGCCTGGGGTACACCTACTATCTCTATTCAGGTCGCGAGTAAGGACCAAATTTAACGACAGGAATGATGACCTTTTCCACCATACCTATCAAACAATGTGTCAAAACTCTATTTCCTAACATTCTTATTCCTAAACCAGTTGCTCCAGTTTAGGCAGTCTCAGTGGTTAAAATTTTGCATTAATTATGGTATCCTATGGGTGAGTAAGAAACTGCACATAATTTTCAAATTTTTGTTGCCCAGATATATATCTATGAACGAGAACGTCGCTGCAAAGTTCTCGGAATGGGACAATCGGTTAAGTTTTTATTTGTCTTCAACAGGATATTAACTAATCAACACATTCCAGTTTATTCGAACAGACGCCCACACCAGTCATTTAAACTGAATCCACACAGAGAGTGTATCGATTTCTACTAAAAAATTTGCACGTGACGTGTCTACATACGCTCAAACTAGGTCTTCCGTCCTAAGACTACAGTACTCTGCCGGGACGAAGGACGGGTCATGTATCTAGTAATCTAAAAACCACAGCTAGTAGTATAGAGCAACAACCCCTACAATTTAATTAGGGGCAACCTTCATGATCACAGTTACTAATATTTGCAGCCTTGGATACCGTATTGAAAGCACACACGGCATTTTATTTAGGACAGATACACGTGAAGTGGAAGCACGCACTATACTCATTGTCTAGTGATGGATTAGTTTTAGCGAGTAAAATCATGCCACCTAGGAACCCATTTGGGGTAGACATGTAGACATGTAGGACGTTCCGTGTTGTTTCTGGGCAGTCTAACTTGCTTCTGCATATGAAATTGGCCAAGTCGAAGATGTAACTATGATAACTTGCACTCGATAGGTACTAACGCGGATCAGAGTACAGTGCACGTACACTACAGTCTGTTTATTAGCACTAGCTGCCAGTCCCAGCAACAGTTATGTCTAGAGTAACACAACACACACGCATTATTCCCTAGCTGTAATGACTAAATCAGGAAGCGGAGGCTGTTCTACTTCATTCGCAGGTGCAGTTGATCAAGACATGTCTAGCTAGTCTAGTTCAGAGTGTGAATCAGGCGTCTTCAGCTTGAACGGCAGTCTCTTACCCTCGAGAAGCCGTACTACTCAGGAAATGGCTTCCTACGCGTCTCTACGCAGGCAAAGTCTCTCACAAGGTGCACGAAACGGTAAGTAGTGAACTTACTTACAAAGCCTAGTCAACGGCAAGATGATCTACGGTTCAGAAGCAGACCCAGAAATGTAGATTTTGTGTACTAGTTGTGTACAGCGAGATCGGCGAAAGGCGCGTGTTACCCTCGAGATTGCGCATGCTCTAAAACCTCCGCCCCAAATATAGCCCATTCCTACAATAAATGTACACCGCTGTGCAAAAGTTTGGGGCACCCTGCCAAATACCAGGTTTTCTTGTTTTATAACCATTAGCAACAATAATTACCTCAGCAAACGTTATGAAAACTTAGGTTTTACTGTTTTACTAAAGCTAGAAAAGTCTAGACAATAACAGAGTCAATATTTTGTAGAAGCAACTTTTTGTTTTCTAACTTCCTTACATCGCAGTGGTACAGACATAACTAATGATTTAAGTTTATCTGCTGTAAAGCCATTCCAAACTGTACAAATGGTTTCCCACAACTCTTCCTTACTGCGTGGTTTTGTGCCCAGTCATTTCATCCTCCGTTTTCTTCCAAAGAGTCTCAATAGGATTTAGGTCAGGTGATTGTGGTGGCCAATCCATTAACTTTATTTTTCTTTTTTGAAACCATGTTTTAGTGCTTCTGGAAGTGTGTAGAGGGGCATTGTCTTGCTGGAAAATGACATCTTTTGTAGAGGATGGCAACATATATGTTTTTAATATGTTTTGATATCTTGAGGAGTTGATACTGCCTTCAACTCTATATATGTGACCGACCCCTGATAGAGAAAAGCAGCCCCAAATCATTATACTACCTCCACCATGTTTAACTGTAGGCACTAGGCACTCCTCCCTAAACCTCTCATTAGGTCGCCGTCTAACCCACACTCGCCCTTTAGCTGGAAATAGCTCGAAAGTAGACTTATCACTCTATAGTACTTTGGCTAGTTCCTCCTCACCCCAGTGAACATGCTCTCTACCAAACCTAAGGCGCTTCTTCTTATTTAATTATTACGTGCGCGTACGTTTTGGGGGCGCGAAATCACGTGCTCACCCATATCTCCGCCTCCGGTTAGTACCCGGCTTACATCCGACCGTTTTCCCGAAAGGAATCCTTACTTTCTATTCTCAAATTATAGCTTAAACAAATCGCTAATAAATTCTCTTTCGAATGAGCTTACTTTCAACCGTCTACGTTCTATCAATCGCCAGATATCGCAAGTTATGTTGACGTCACACCCATGGGTCATTTCCGCCCACGTGACTTTGCCTTTGAATATCCGTCCTTCTGGGCTTTGTTAGCCAATCAAAATATTTTTAGCCGTTAGACACACCCTTTGGGCGTGTCTATGCATACGGGAAAAATTTTAACGGCGCATGCGGCTTCGTCACAATTTTTGCCGAGACGATGCATGGTGGTCTGGTCGTCCATTGTTCTTCGAAAGCATTTCGCCAATACTTTGGAGGCAGAAACAACATATTCAAACGTTTCTTACGTGTGTTTCGTGTCGAAAGCATCATTTGAGGCCGATACAATGGAGAACGAGTGAGATTTCAGTTTGTAAAGACAGCGACGACACGCCCGCGCTGTAAGTACATCATTGTCATGTCTAAACGTTTCGTTCTTTTGCAACATCTTTTCAGTAAGCGGTTTTTGTAGCTGTGTTGCAAGTTTGGCCGCTTGCCGTTGGGGATTATTTGAGTTATGCCCATAGTAACCGCTTGTTCTCTGTTGCTATGGCTATTTACCCGTATGTTTTGGTTAGAAAATGATGTCTAGAACAATCGTTCCAACCGTTTTCTAATATTCTATATGTTTATTAGCTCTCCAGAAGGCATTGCAACGCACAAGAAAGCAGATCTTTTCTATTGTGAAGACAGCGGCGACTCAATTAGTGTAGCGTAAACAGGAACTTGACATGAACGCATCGAAACAATCATCAATAGCTATGAGAATTGTATCATTCGAAAGCGCAATTAACAGGCTTTTCAACGGTGTGTGTTTTGTAATTTTTGCTTCTATATTGTGGCGACAGTTCTAATAATTGGCAACTGGAATGTAGATTACGTGCGCGCGCTACGTTAAATTAACATTCTTGGTGATATGTGATAGTAATATAGTAGTGACACGTGATAGAAAAAATCCTAAGGTAAATGAAGGGTTAATTTGCTAATAAGAGGCTTCTTCTTGGCCACACAGCGACACAAACCGACTTCCAGTAGCCTTCGCCGAATTGTAGAAGGGTTACGGTTGGTGCCACGAACGCTATTCCACTCTGTGTAATTACGTTGCGTTGAGTTGGCTCGTCTATTTCGCTGCGACATTCGCACTATTTCTCTGTCATCACATTTGGATGTTTTTCTAGGTCTTCCCTGTCGTTGTCTATCATCATAAGAAGACGTAGCAGCAAAGCGTTGGCGCGTCGTTTGCACTCCATGACGTGATATCCCGTGAGATTTCAGTCTGCAAGCGATCTCGGCTTGCGAAAAACCAACTTCGTGCAACGCAACAATCCCTATTCGGTCTTCTTTGATATTTCTCGCGTTCGTGCCATCTGTGAAAGAGTTTGAAATTCGAATGAGGCGCTTTCAAACAGTTTCCGTATATTTTGCTAACGTGCGCTAAATGGGGAAATCCCCTAACAATTTTCAGATCCCGGATAAAAAATGAAAGTCGCGGAAGTTACCGAAATGTTCTGTTTGCGCTTAGTTTTCGTCAAGAAACGCTATGGTACGTACCTCACCCTTGGTCAACACATAGAATAAGGTTTGTTGTGACGGTAATTTGGCATCTCGCTTACCTCCAGATACTACAATGTGACTTTCTTTTCTCTCTGGTCTTTCAGAAGCTACCAATTCGGAAGTCAGCTAGACAGATTAAATTTTGAGTATCTATCTATCTCTCAAATATGGTTTCGTGTACTGGAGTGTTCTGTAGAGTGCTATACTGCCAAATTTTAGGGGGTGCCCCAAACTTTTGCACAGCGGTGTACAAGCTAGTGTCACGTGGTCACACGCACCAACAGTTTTGCGCGGCTTGGGCAAGATGACAGTCGTTCGCAAATATGAGAAATAGGAACTTTGCACGAGAAGGTAATGTCTAAACGTTATATATAAACTCTACCAGCAGAAGTGACTGCATATAATCGAAACGTCAGAAACCAATCGTTTTTGGTCAAATTTTTTCTCTCTCTAAACCTGAGATGACGTCAAAATAATCATAATCGTTGTGATATGATTCTATGCATTGTAAAAAGCAATCAATGTACATTTTGATTTGTCAAATTGAATTATAGCGGGGAGACATTACTAGTATGCAGAAAATGGCGTCTGTCTTGCTTGACCACGTGTACTTTACGTTGTTGATTCCTGTCAACGGGAGCCGGGACAAACATTGAACAAGTTTAGAAACGTTTAAATTACTGTGGAAAAGTGCAAAGCAACGAATGGGAACGGTCTGTATTAGTCAGGTGGAAGAAAAGTTAGCAATATCTAAGCAGGAAGCTAGTGTCACGTGGTCACGTGCACTAACTGTGTTGTCCACAAGCTCGATTGTTGGACTCGTGGAAGCAACTTCGTGTTCATTTATAGGTAGAATAGAGCTGCTTTTAACACAGACTGACCGGATTAGCAAGTATTCCTTGTTACCAGAAAGATTCCTGTTTTGCAGCAATTACCAGAAAAAAGAAGCACATGCCCTACAGTCAGTCATGTAAATTGCTAGAAAAAACATCATAAGCCTGAGTTTGGTTCCAGTGGTTGTCACACAGCTACTACTGAGGCAATCCATAGAAGGGATAGCATTGATTTGATGGTACTGTTTTCTTATATATACCCAAGATATGCCTTTGTCAAATGGCAGCAACAATTTCACCTACATATATATTTCATTAAATAGCAATAAATTGTGCTAAAACACCATGTCACTGCCTACGCCTCAATCGACTCCATGCTTCCTAATGTGGTACCGTTCATAGATATATAATGCTACATGCACTGAGAGGACTCTAGTTAAGTTAAAAAGGTAAACCTGGTCTACAAAGAAAAGAAATACACACACAATTGTGAACAATGACGTTTGCAATGACAATTATTGCACAATCAGACAAGCCAGCCGTACTGCATGGGGCAGCTTCCAGCAATAACCGTAAAATCAATAGGTCTACTGTCTATTAGATATCCATGATAAGCAGCTGAGCTTCTGTAAAGTCTAACTACAGACACAACAACAACAGTCAAGACAAACACAAAATCCAACCAGCATGCATGCCCAGAGCTAGCACTTAATCAGTCAACAAAGACAGCCATGGCATCTGCTTCTCCCACATTACCTGTAAAAGAAGAATGACACATAGCATAAAACGTACATATGCAATGTTGTGAAGCATCCATACCATTTGACCAGTTCTGAGCTTTATTGGTACGACTGTATTTGATTTGAATTTTGGTCTTTGGTTCCCAAGAGCAACCAAGACCAGGAGAGTAAAAGACAAGCCATCCTGCATCTTTTCCACAACCACCATAGTTTTTGTTAATAAACCATTCACGAGTTTTGTGTCCTTGGATTCCAAAATAGTTAGTGGAACTTGTTTTCAGATCAGTGTACGGAGAGAAGGCAAGACGTTGTTTGGTAAACCAAGAATTTTTTCTGGACAGATGACCATCGAAAACCATCCTAACCACCTCAGCTCCTCCTTTGTACAATACAACAACAACCTGTGCAATCAGAGATGAGCTAGAGACACTAGTATCAAAATAGGGTAATAGTATAATAAATACTGATTTCACCTCTTTGGGTCTATATGATCTCCATTCGTCAACAATTCTGTTTTTGTAGTGACCCTTGAAGAAGTTATTTGTGTTGAGTGCATTCACTTGTTCCTCATTGGAGACTCCTGTTTTAGTCCACACATCTGCAACATTTCCTGATACTCCACTAACCGCTTTGTAGACCATTGTGTAGCCTGAAAACACCCAACAGGTACACGTGTACTGAAAAAATTTGTCACACAAATACTGTACTATAAAAGGAATCATAAACACATAACATGCATGTTTAATTGACTGTGTACATATCGTACAGTACTCTATTTGGGTGCGAGAGAAATTATATAATTATATTGTGAAAAGCTCCCAGACAATATTGGAATTAATGTAGACATTAATTCATGCAGTCAGAATTGCCAGAGTTACAGAGATGCTCGCTGCTGTCTGTGCAAACAAAAATGCTCACCTCCATTTGCCATATCACAGAAAACAGGAAAGGAATCACCAGTAACTAAAACAAACTTGGGTTAATCGTCAGTCACATCAACTTACCTAGCATATGTAGTCTACTCATTACCAACACTTTTGATATGATAAACACCATTGTCCACATCACGACGAAGCTCAGCTATTTGTCGACAAGAGTGAGCAGGTAGCTTTTCTGTTCCAAGCAAAGCCTGCAAAACGGTTTGCTATAGATCAAATCTCAAAAACCTTTGAAAATGATGTACTTACAATGCCATTAGCATAACCACCTACAAAAGAAAAGCAAATAGTTAACTTTTAGATTTGATTACTAGATTGAGAAAGGCAATGTTTGCTTTTGAGAACAAAATGCACTATAGTATAAAATGACTACCATATTCTACACACGAAAATATCACGTGGTTTCAAAATGTCCAGATTTAATTGGTTGTCCACTAAATCTCTACCCATGCAGGCCCAACATAGAAGTCAATGAAACAGTTCTTGGTTGTTGTGTAAGTCAATGACACAGGCATTAGATATTATCATTTTATTCAATTATGATACACCCAGTTCAGGGGTCAGAGAGAAGGTAAGCCATACAAATACTTAATTAATATCCAATGACCACCCGTTGGCACGTTCGCTTCTGCAAGATGCCAATTAAAGGCGATCAGTGTTCAAGTTATAGGAATACAATCACGTACCATCACTGATACCATTTCCGTACGAGCTAGAGAGAGGACAAATAGACGCTCGGCAATATTTACAACAGATGTACACGCCGACACCGACTGCATACTAGGGAATCACACCCTGACATTTTGCATTTCATTAAAATGGCGACGAATCTCCAAATGCACAGTAACTGTGACAAGATCAATTTGTTAGGAACCGTCGATCGTCTTCACACTAAGGTAAAATGATCAAGAGAATTGAACCTCAAGTCTGCTCCTGAAGCACTAACATGTACAATGAAATCTAATTACTAAACGCCCCTAGGGCTTCTGCACTTGATTATGCCTCTGCACTTGACTAAGCAAAGCTCTTCGTCCTGGTCGGTCACCAAATGAGTACAGTACTTGTACACTGCAAGCTCTGCTACATATGACAACGTTCCCTTTACGCAGTGCTGAAGTCTTGCAGTCCGGGAAAATTACGCTGATGGTGAAAAACAAAGTTACCACATCCTATGACCTATACTAGGAAAAAGCCCTCTACCACGGCCAAGTCGGTCAGGACTAGCGGAGCAAGTGAATTCCTAGTTCAACCGACCGACTCCTTGCAGTACGTGCCACGGCCAAACTGTTGCTCTTTAGATAATTATTTCCTGCTCGAAGGTTGCCATCGGTATACGCTTGTCTTACCAATGGTGGCGCCGGTTATCGCCGAGGCAAAGTCCTACAAGTAAAGACCAGACAGACATCACTCCTCTGTATGTACGGCAACGGATAGTGAGAAGGTCTACTTACCAGAACGTTAGGAGCGTCTTTCGTCTGAGCTGCATGTGAGAAAACTGCAAAGAAACCCAGCAGCACGACTACAACAGCCTGCATCTTGATAGGGATCAGTGGACTACTGACTGCAGTAACCGGGCAATGGTATTATATCCATTCCCTACAGTCACACCTTTTCCGTCTTCCGGTTTATGTAAACAATGGCGTGGCGTCTAATTGAAATGTAGATTAAAGGGACCTGTGATCTGAATTTAGGTGGCTGCTAGGCTAAAGATGGAAAATAGTAATGCATTTAGTGAATAATAAACGTCCTTCAGACTGTGGTTCACAGAGAGGTAAACTTGCCAATTCAAGTTGTTTATTTAAGTTAACTAGCTACAACAAGGAACAGAAGCGGATCCAGGAATGCGCCTGGGGTATACCTAACACCTTTATTCAGGCCGCGAGTAAGGACCAAATTTATCGACATGAATGATGACCTTTTTAATTACCATACAAACAACATAGATAATTATAAAGAACTGTTGTTTTGGAAAGCAAACTGGGATAACCGTCATTCCTTGATTTAAACCTATCAAACAATGTGTCACGACTCTTTGTCTAACATTGTTAATGCTAAACCAATTGTTCCAGTTTGGGCAGTCTCAGTGGCCTAGAATTTTACATTCCACTTTTGGAATGAAATTTATTAATTAATTCCATTCCAGTATGTTGAAGAAAGACATTCTGCGACGTTGTTCTCTAGCAAACAAATCCAAAGTTGCATTATAAATCAACGCCAGTTCTCTAGATATTGAGTCATTCTTGTCCCATTGTCTAGATAGTCTCTAGTGGATGAGTTTTGAGACTGTAACATTTTCGCGAGCAGTCTGCATTCGAAAAAGTCTAATTAGCTACGTTACCTGTTCCTCGTGGCTAGACATACACACATTTGTTAGGTATACCACACTACTATGTTGTTACAACGTGCTAGTAGACATAATTTTTAATACTTTGCACCACCCTTTTTCCTAGTCTCGCGTAGCCAGACCCTTTCAATTCGCGTCATGACTTGTACTTAACTAATTAGCCCTACTATCTCAGGTTGTTTCAAAGTGGGTGACCAAGAAAGTGCCTATAGTTATAATTATAGATACGTGAGACTTGTATTAGCATCATTGGAAAGCTCACAAGCAGGAGGTTCCACTGAATACGGTGATTGGTGCTTTAATACAACACAATTACTAACTTCTTGTATGATCGCTCTTGGTCCTGCCCTACTCTGCCATTTACACCAGGTGTCAGATAACTTCAAAGTCACCGCTATGACGCCCACTACTTGAAAGCTGACGTGGACGTACTTTGAACTATTGATCGATAAGTAAAACAGCTGTAGCTAGCAAGCTTATGTAGTTAAGGCATTGGTTGAACCTTTGAACGTAAGTTCATAGTGAAACGTTTCTATACTTGAACCACTAGCAATAATTAGCTACGCCCATCTCTGCTCTTCAATTCCTTATCTATTAACCACAGTTCCCACATGCTCTTCTATTCGGGAAATTATGGACTTTAGAATATAAGATGCATTAAAATTTACATGCCTGATTCTTTGAATATTCTTAGCTAACTAAGTTAATTACAATATTTACAAAGTTAAACTGTGACTGAAAGACAATGCCCTAACTCACAATCTGTACAAGTACAACAAGAAAAAAGTTTAGTAATTTCAACTTGTATTTCAAGAGCTTTAGCTCGCGTAAATGTTTTCAAATTGTTTTTCAAAAATAGTGATTAAATCTAATCTATTTTGGAAGTTCGTTTTACGAGTGCTTTCAACTCTGCATCTAAAAAAGGACAATAAGAAACGTTTTATCACGTATATACCAGCTAGCAAATGTTGAAGCGTTTGTTTGGGTTTGGTAACCAAGAACGTTTCCCTAAGAAGTCGTGCAAGCACTACATGTACTACTTCGTCGTCTCTTTGGCTAGATAATTACGTAACCTGTGTAATAACGGTCTTGGGACGGTGTCACTGTCGTAGCCGCAGAATCCATTTGAGAGACATTTTTATAGATACTTTGAGTTCGTCTTTCCTTTTCCTGGAAGACTATTCCAGTTCTCGAAAAAGGGGCGTGTCGGGAAACTCAGTGCAGGCTGCAGGAGCGTAGCCATGTGTGCAGGGACGTTGCCAGGAAACCTCGAAAGGTGAGTGTAATTACTGCATCCTGTCATAGCGAGTCTAGAACATAAGCAAAGCACGACGGATCCGACTTTAATAATTAAACATCGATGTCAAGTCGGATACCCAGTCCTTCAACACATAATTCAGCTATGGAAGAGCAAGGGAGAAGCCTAATTCCCAGCTTCGTTGCTATCAAAGTCTAATTTTCATGCCAACTGAGAATATTGTTTTCTATTTTTTGCAAATTTAATGATATCTCTATCTTATGCCAGTTACCAGTTGCGAACGCGAGATGTTGTATAGAGGGACTTTTATTATGACATACTAGCTTTAATTAGTATTCAAGGAAGTAATTGAGGGCATAGGTCTAAACTACGATAAAATTGCTAGCATATTTTATTGACAACGCAATTGGTCTATAGAAGGACTTTAGGTATATGTACTGAATACCATGTTCTGGTCTGTGAGGAACCAACCTACCCAGGTAAGTGCAGTCACCGACATGGTCTGGTTTGCAAGAGATATCAGGGACAGGTAAATAACTATCCGGGTACCCTCCAGCAAAGGTGCCCTGTATCCACTCCTAAAAAATACATTATCTTTGATATAGTATTTGACGTGCAAATATATCGTTGCTTGGAGTCTAAACCTAGGCACACTCATGCACGCCCTAAAATTACTGGCAAGTGACTGCTAGATATGTAAGAGTACAGGTCAAATCATTAACTAAGTTAATTATTTAAGTAGTCCCCTAGAACACTCTCATTGCAGGCGTGAGTTTTGGACTTGACTACTGTGGTCATATTCGGAACTCCTTTTCTATATTTGGGTCATTCCTGGCTACGCCCCTGGCTGTACCACATCGACTAGCTTCCGCTATGCACGAGATGCCTAGACTTACGTATGGATTCTCACTACTAGATAGGTTTCTATGATCCTCTAGCCAGACAGATAAAAAGAGAGCGACCAATCACAATTTCACAGTCACCGTAGTGGCAGGTAGCCGAGTGCATGGACATGCAATCGGGAAGTAAAAGACAAGAGTTTACATGAATTAATTAATAATTCAGTGTTTTCATGCTATCTGTATGATATACGATTCCTCCAACATCTAGTGCTAACCCAGCAGTTCTGGTCGCTAGTAGAATTCGAAAGTGACGTCTTAAAAATTGGCGTATTTTATCAAATATTAGAAAGAGAATATAATTAAATAATTGTTTTGATTTGAATGGAACGGATAGTACAACTTCCCTTGTATAGACTCTAAGGTAACATTAATTGTAGAAAGAATAGAACAATGAAAATTAGTCTAGTCTACTTTGTCACGTGACGGTTAAACTGTAATTATTGGAGCCGCAAGCCAGGATTTCCTAAAAAACTGGCAATTTACTAGCGTATCATCTCGTTATTTATTCGAATTAGCAGTATTAGTCCCAGTATGTGTTATAAACTAGTACACCCGAATCAGTAGCGATGTCCTTCGGATAAATGTAACTAACGCCGGTGGTATACGACTAAAAATTATTAATACATTACGCCGTAACGGCAAACATAGATGGATCGACATGTTGAACATTTCTTCTCTAACTAGCTTTTACATGCTACTTTCAGTGGCTTGCATTGAACGTGACAAATCTCATTGGGATTGTCTTCTCGAGAGAGGACTTAATTGAGATCTGTCGTGTAGACAAGACCATAGCAGTGGGGCACCGGGGTGGCGTTATGGAGATTGGAAAAGGATGTAGCCCCTACAAACACTTTGGGCGTGTCGCTGTGTATGTGTGTGGTGTGGTGTGGTGTGGTGTGATGTGTGTGTGTGTGTGTGTGTGTGTGTGTGTGTGTGTGTGTGTGTGTGTGTGTGTGTATGTGTGTGTGTGTGTGTGTGTGTGTGTGTGTGTGTGTGTGTGTGTGTGGTGTGTGTCTGTATGTGTCTGTGTCTGGGTGTCTGGGTGTCTGGGTGTGTATTTATATATAGATATCAACAGTTATATTTGTTATTGTGCCAATACACAGCAGAGTTTTCCCATAGACATTAGAGATAATGTAAAGTAATTGTGTTCTGCTTCTTTGTAAAGTAAATGAAATATTTTGACATAAATTAACATGTACAAACCAAGAAGGATGACATCTGTCTGTTTTGATGCTATTATACTACCCATTATTGACGACAACTACACGATGTGTACTTGTAATTTTGTTCTTTGTTTCTTCGTTTGTTGTAATATGTATGTACATACAGACTAGTCTCTCGTAACCAGACCTTAAACCCGCCCTCAAACCACACGGGGGGTCAGACTGGGTTCAGAAGTGTAAACCACTGTATCTGTACATTGCTTCTGCACCCTTGTAAAGAACATTTGCTTGATGAGTTTCAGCTCATTCATAGTTTAGTACACTTTCGAGCTACTTTAGTAACTTGATTCCGTATTCCAAACCTGTACTGTCAAAGGCAATGAGTAGACAACACAAAAGAGTGGCTTGGACAAAGCAAAACCATAAAATATGGAGTAATGTTGCCAGTAGTGTGGGACAGAATGTGCACTATGATAAAGTCAACAGTTAACTGTCATTACTATCAATGGAACTAGGCATGATTGCCAACTTTTGAGCAACATTTCTGCGACGTGTTACTAAGGAAAACCACAAAGTTTGCTATTATACTGCATAATAATCTACTTGTGTATAGAGCCAATATCATTCAGCCTGGGAATCACAAGATCATTGTCTCGACAACATATGGCCAGCACATAAAAAAAGCCCTACTTTAAATTCTGTTTATCCATTCTACTGTCTACTGTCTTTTTGTCAGTCTGTCTGTCTGTCTGTCTGTCTGTCTGTCGAATCATTTATTTCTTACAATCACACTATCATACATCACAGCAGAAACTACTCGACTAAAGCTAAATGCTTTATAGTGTTCATAGGTAAGTGTATACATATTTTCTGAGGCAAAAGAGACAACTAAAAGTACACTAATGATAAAAGAATTGAGTGCTGAGTGACTCGGGAATCTGACACCCACTGTCTGTCTGTCTGTCTGTCTGTCTGTCTGTCTGTCTTTCAAAATACATATATCTGATATATCATAGCTAAGACGAAAACAGCAGCACTAACTACACAAGTGTCTGTCTGTGTCTGTCTGTGTGTCTGTCTGTCTGTGTGTCTGTCTGTCTGTGTGTCTGTCTGTCTGTGTGTCTGTCTGTCTGTGTGTCTGTCTGCCTGTGTGTCTGTCTGTCTGTGTGTCTGTCTGTCTGTCTGTCAAACACATAAATTCTGAACTTTTATTTATAATACATTTTGCAATGCAGGGTATATGTACTGTCCAAATACTAGTAGTGTTCATCAACTAAACTAAGCTAAATTTGAAACTCTGTCTGTGTGTGTGTGTGTGTGTGTGTGTGTGTGTGTGTGTGTGTGTGTGTGTGTGTGTGTGTATGTGTGTGTGTGTGTGTGTGTGTGTGTGTGTGTGTGTGTCTGTCTGTCTGTCTGTCTGTCTGTCTGTCTGTCTGTCTGTCCATCTATGCTGTCTTGTTTATACTTGAAAATTTGCTTTTGTTGTATTTTTTAAAGTTTAATATTAATAAAACAATCTGTCTATCCGTTTGTCTGTCTGAAAGCTATTGATCTCTTGCAGGATTCAGTGACACCAACCAATGCCCTGACATTGTTGCCTCCAATCAGTGTCATAAACAAGTTATTCTATTTGCTGTTTTTTTAGGAATGCATGTGTGCTGCAGCTCACAGCAGGAAAGTACAGTAGAGTACAACATTTACAGTCTTGTCTCATTATATAATGTTGGCTGGTGGACAACGATTGACATACTGCAGGTTGGATCTGTGGTTTGCTGGACATTGAAAGTTTACAAATTCATCAAAAGATTGCTTCTCCTAAGAAGTCTAAGTCACCAATCAATCTTCGATTCTCGTACATCTGATATGCAAAATATCTCTGGCATGTTCTTCCCAAGATGATGTAAAAGAAACAACTTTAAATGGGCAAGAAGAAACAACATCAAATGGGCTAGAAGACAACAAACCTTATTTGACTAAGTCATTTTACTGACTTTTTGAATTTTTCGCTGTTACGTTGATTTTATGTTGCGTATTGCCTAGATGATATATGTAGCAGCGTAGATCTTTTTTCTACGTCATAGCTCATAGCCGTGCCAGTAAGGGTTGTAGTTGCACCCATAAAAGATATATGAATAAACAACTGTATTCATGTCTACATGTCTAATACTAATACATATTGAATTCTAATTGATGTACGAAAATTTTGCATATGGTTATAGAGCACGCTTTGCAAAAAATTTTCAAGGAATAATTTAAATATGACACTTCAATGCATGCGTCTCGCGATTGAAGTATGTTGTGGTGGTAGAATTTGTTGCAAGTATGTATTGCCTGCGGCCATTGATTGTAGGCAAAAATGTCAGGGCAATGGTTGGTGTCACTGAACCTTGAAAGTGATCAATAGCTCTCAGACAGACAGACGGATAGACAGATTGTCTTATTGATTTTAAACTTTAAACAATGCAAAATAACCAATTTTCAAACATAAACAATAGACAGCATGTTTAGTGTCACTAGACTCTGGAAGAGATCAATAGCTCTCAGACAGACAGACGGATAGACAGATTGTTTTATTGATTTTAAACTTTAAACGATGCAACAAAAACAAATTTTCAAATATAAACAATAGAAAACATAGATGGACAGACATACAGACATACATACAGACAGACAGACCGACCGACACACACACACACACACACACACACACACACAAACAAACACACACACACACACACAAACCCACACACACACACACACACACACACACACACACACACACACACACACACACAAACACACACACACACACACACACACACACACACACACAAACACACACACACACACACACACACACACACACACACACACACACACACAAACACACACACACACACACACACACACACACACACACACACACGGATATAGACACAGACACAGACACACGCACATGCACACACACACACACACACACACACACACACACACACACACACACACACACACACACATCCTATGCTGATTTAAATTGTATAGTGTTTATCTGTTAATAAATATTTTGTAGTAGTTTTGAAATAGAATTAAATTGCCTAAGTACTTTGCACTTTTCTAATTGCATTCATGTACCGTATTACTAATTCCATATTATTCAATTGCACACCGGAAAAAATTGCAATACATAGTACACAATTTGATGTATACAGTGGCTGCAACAGCTGCAAATATTGACGCGCCTAGTTACAATCCAGTTACTAGTGTGCACTCAAAAAAGATTTCAAAAAAATTAGAAATTTGTTTAACCGCAAAGAAACGCAATTATAACTCACTTTACATGCGGTCTAATTTATTTGAAGTCAATTTGTGTCGAGAAAACAACGTTCAGCAGACAACTTTCAAAACTGAGGCCCCTTTGAATAAACGGCGCACGTTACTGCTGGAAAGGTGCGCAGTAAGACAGCACTTCGTTTATTTCAAAATCGCGGTTGTAACATGTCAACTAACTATCGAAAATCAAAGGTCGCGCTGCTAGCCTCGTACACCAAAGCACCTTCGCTCCAGCGGGCAAATTTTTTGGGTCCACTTCACACACACATCCCGGATATATAGCCCGGATAAGTTTAACTTGCACGTGCACAGTAGACCATTCTCACGTGCACAAATGGCTAGTAGTTCGAAATGTGAGATGTTATGCTGCCAGATCGTGGGAATTGCGCTTTCTCTGCGATCAGTTACCACACTGAGTAAGCAACAGTGGCTAGTGAAAGGAGAGCCCCAATATGGGAATGTTGGTTGCTACAAACCGTTTTTTTGCAGAAATCGACTTTCTCGAGAAACAATTGACTCCATAAAAAGCTTTTCGTGATGTAACTATCATACAAGACGGCAGAGGTTTGTACATTTTGCTAGTTAATTGATATTAGTTAATTAACTAATTATTAATTTATTAGAATACAGTATTTAGTAACATTAAAGCACAATTTATGTATTTAAGGTAGTATTTTTGAACCTTAAATGTGATTTAATAAATAGTAATTTATAATTTATAAGTATATATATATATATATATTTTAGAGAGAGAAATAATATTATATTTTATAACAAACTACTAACAGACAAAACCGGCAAATCCCAAGGAATTACATCAGCATCTAACATTAATCTACTTTGTATCATGCGAGCATTAAATTTTCACAAATTAACAGACAGTTGTTGCATTACATTATATATATGGATAATGTGTGTTAGATACCCACGTAGCTGGGTTTATATAAATATATGTATTTATATATATATATATATATATATATATATATATATATATATATATATACTAGTAACTATTGCAGAAGAACCCGTTTTTAATTAATCATGTACTCTGCTGTTACTGCAATTAATTTGTTTGCATAAGAAATGTATGGCAAACAGGTAGGATCACAGGAAGCTGTTGATCTGCGCCATGGACAGTCTGTTGCCACAGAACACAGCTATTCATTAGCCTAAAATAGAAGCAATCCATGATCCATTTTAACATAAAACAGGAATAACTTGTTCTGAACACTCATTCTGAAAACTCTAACTACAATCTGTTCCTCTCTATAGATCAAGGAATATGAACAATCCAGGACATTTGTTGTTGTGAATTCAGTTAATATGTAGTGGTGAGCTAATATTTAGTGGTGGAAGTTTTGATTGATGTCTACAGTCAATGTTATTAATTAAATTTATATAGTAAATGTCGATTGATTATTGCAGTTAATATTTATTGATTTAATACATTTCATATTTCTTTGATTAATTAACACAGTCAATATTGTAAATAGAGTCAACGTAACTTCTTTATTCCGGTTGTTGCAGATTCTAGATGAGTAACCTGGATAACTTCCATTGTTGCACCTGCCAGAAGACGAATTACATTTGTGGTTTAGGCATAATTCACCTATGTTTCGATTAATTAACATTTTCTGGATCTCGATAAGGTACTTGCATGCAATGTCTCAGTTGTATGTACTGCACTTGTAAGTCAAAGAAGGTTTGAATTTTTAGTTCATCTTTCGAGATTCTCCACAGAGTTACACAGAAAGTGCCTTTTCTTCAGGGAGCTGCCGTGACCAGTTTTCTGAAGAAATGAGTGCAACTAAGTTTGTATAGCTGCATTGCATTTTGACTCGTAGTGCTTTTAGCTATTGTACTTTGTACATTTGATAGATTATTTGCAGGATCTTTTGGGAGACCAGCCATGCTGAAAGAGATTTCTGAATAAATTTGCAACATGATGGTGTATCTATTTATATCTATAATGCTCACTTGAACGATCTGCCATTCATTGTGTCCCTGGCTGTTAGATTGGGAGTTGCTCTCAGATAGGGCTCCATATATGAGGGCTAGCTGTTACAGTAATTCTGGTTTCAAAACTTGATAAATACCAAAGGGCGGTGTTTCTTTACTATGATGAGATGGAGCAGTTGATGATGCGTATTCACAGTATCTTATACCATGCTCAAATTGACCACAAATAGAACTACGTATATACAAGCACAAAACATTATCATGTTACTTTGAGTCTTTCTTCAACATCTAGAGCGTACACTGTTATATCCAACTGGTAATGACTATAACTGGTTAAGATTGAGTTATGCGTATACAGCATTGTAAACTGGTAAACAAACGTCATAAATCTGGTAAGAAATGTCACAGCAGTCGCTAGATCTTGCTAGAGAGTACTTTGACATGTCATTCCCCGATCCACCTTCCAATATTCTTCACACATCCTATACACACAATGCAAAATATTAAGCATCTCATTCTTCAGGTAAATTTTTGAATCTCTTTCTACGCATTGTAGTGTTCTGTCTAAGTGACTAGATGATTTTAGTTAGCATTTCATGTCCCATTTAATTATGAGATTGTACATTACATGAACTAGTTACTTGTAATCACATGTACCACACATCCTTGCTAAGTACCTATAGCTAAAGCATGCTTCTTTTAAAGTGTGCCTACACTATCTTGTTTAGACAGTGTAGATATTAACCAATATGCATGAGAATTTGTTCCTGTTCAGAATACCACAAATTATAGTAGCTCACCACTACTCATGTTAACTGAATTCACAACTACAAATGTCGATTAGTAATACTCTGCCACCTAACTGCAGTAAAGTAATAAAAATACTTTGAGTTGAACAAGTTTGTTCCTTAATTTAATGTCCATACTCCTGTCTAAGTGGTGTCCTTCCACAGGTTATTCAAGAAGACAAGTGGTTCAACAAAGTCTGTCACATTCCTGACACTTTGAATCTTGAACTCTTGACTTGAGCAAGATACAGCAATTTCAACATATTCTGTCAGACAAGCCAGCCTCTGCTGTGGCATTTGGTGACGTGACTACAGTAGCTACCAAATGCCTAGACTGGCATGTGACAGATGGTTACCTGATACACTGCTTGAAGGTATGGCATCGCTTCTCAATTGCTCATCACAAGATTGTCTTTGCCTTGTGCTATCCAAAGTTTGCTAATTCACGTTGAACACATCCATAGCATTAGCTCTGAACAACAGAAAGAAGATTAGACTTATATTCCTGATTGTCAACGTACAAATTGATGCCTTAACTGGATCTTCTGTTGCATCAAATACATTGATGAGTGGGAATCACTGGACAGTGGTTGCTTTAGATTCGAATTCAAAAGCTTCCTTCTATGGTGACCCATTGGGATACCCAGTTCCTACCAACTTGTTGGTAGAACTAATACAAACACTGGACTATGTACGCACTGCCTTAGGTGAAAGAGTGGATATTCACGATTTGATTCCTATGCATAGGCCGACATTTGAAAAGATGGAAAACACGCATGATCAAGGCATTGCAAAAATTTCCCAATACAAACATGTTCTTCTCTTTGTGGGGTTATTGCCTTTGTTTTTGTGGCAGTTGCAGCATTTTCTCCAGAGAATCTGTGGGCACACATCTGTTCACCACAGCTGTCCTTCTATGTGACAAAGCAAAACTCAAACTTTACCTTCAACCAGGGTTCTCCCCAGGATTTCAGGAAAGTGTAGCGCTAGCCCCTCCCTAAGACCACGCCCATCCAATAACGTCACGACAAAGTCCCAATTGCAATACTGATCTATTATCAATATATTAGACTTGCTGCTGAAAATCGTCTATACTAGTTGTTGTTTACAGGCTGTCAGCTATCAGTAACCCATTAGTTGGAAGAGTACGAATTTAGCATGGACAGCTGTTGAAGTCAAGATATTGCTTTGACTTGCAACCATGCATTGACAAACCTGTTAACTAGTCTACTAAGTAGCAGTGCAAGCTTGCTAGATACACAATGTGACACAATTGAATGCATAAACACAATGACATACTATGTATTCGTAATCATTGCTTCAAACAGTGACTGAGTATATACCCTAAGGTTGCTGCTACGTTAGAGAGTAATAAGCAAAACTGTGTTCAATCTTACAAGCTGTCCACTATATAATGAAATTATGCTGACTCTGTTACAATATTGTAATGCATCTGTTCCTCTTGGAAGCCCACTCCAGACATGCAGCGTTAAAGTCAAAGTCTTCTAAACAGGGACCTTCAATAGAGACAAACAGCGGCTGCACTGTGATTTTGTTGCTCAGACAGAGTTTCTCAGAGGTGTCTTTATTCTATTCAGTTCAGAAAAGCCCTCTCACAGTCAGCAGTGGAAGCAGGGATTAGCTGGGCAATGGCTGCAAGGTTACAAATGTTTGGAAACACTAAGGAAAGGTTCTCTTTCTTCACAATTGTAGCCATCACGTCTTGTTCTGTATAGCAAAGAATTTGCACTTTGAAGTGGCACAGCCGTTAGAATCTGACTGAAACTATTGCAAAGTGGTCAATCAGCGGTCCCATTCAGTATTGGCTTTCTTCAAGCCGCCTACTTAGTAAGCAGGTTCTAAACATGCAAATTACATCATTAAGATTACGTTTCCTTCACATGCACTTGCTATCCCGTATTTGGAGCATATCTAGACAATCTCAAATCACTGATCTCTGAGAGTGAAGTAGAAATTCAAGCGTTGCGCAACGCTACGCTCAAACGCCCTGGGGAGAACCCTGCTTCAACCAAGCCCTTATACTCACTACCTGACGAATACCTTAGCAGTATGGCTGCTTTCTGATCAAATTAAAATTTCAAATATCCTAGATATGTCCATATTAGCTGATGAAAACTTGCAGTCTCGGCAAATCCAAAGCCACCATCTCAAGCAACCTGAACGCCAGAAGCTTTGCTTAAGTCTGAGTAAAACTTTCAAGACCAAAGTTTCAGGAGAAAATGTAACTCTTCAGCAGCTTCACCATGCAAAGCAACTACTGATTTGCTATATGCCTGACAAAGCAAACAAAGTTGGTAGAAAAAATTCACTCTCGCTAAGGCTGTTTCAGCTGGCAAGAGGAATCCTTTCTTTTCTAATGTAACCTGATGCACTTCTAATGAGAGTCATTCACAGAGTACAGCAGCTGACAATGTCAGTAAAACCTCCATGTCTGTAGTAGAACAACAGTCAGTTTATGTGAAGAGATGCACTTTAAGCACAAACACACTTCGACAATTTCAAACTACCAGTGAAGCCAATCTAGAGCACCCACTTGATACCAAACAAGAATGCAAATCTGATTCAGGCCTCCCTACCAGTATCATACCCTTGCTCCCTCAGCGGTACAACTATTTTGTTGACTCATATTGTCAGCATGAATTGCAAAGTTTCCTAGGAGCTGAAACAAGCAACTTTACTCTAGAAGCATGGACAAGTGCCAATTGTGACACTGCAGCTGTCCAGTGGATTACACATTTTGAAGAGGTTTCAAAAACCACCTATCGAATCACTACAGGTTTCAAAGCAAAAAGATGGCGGCTCCTTTTTAAAACTGTTTGTCATTATCATCATTACAGGAAACAAAAAACTCTGTCACAAATGTCCACAGAAAGGAAGTGCAAACTAAAGAAAACCACCATACATTGTTCCACACAAGACAAAAAGTCAATGTGTCCTAGCACTTTAATAGTCAGGGTATACCCACCTGAGGCATCTAGAATCTCAGACCACCCTGAATATCTTGCTTTAAGAATCACATACCACCCAATCCACAGTGGCCATGCGCTCAGCTTTAGGCCAGTCACAGAAGCTGTGAAAAAGCAAAAATTAGTCTCTTTGAGTCTGGCAGCTCTGCTGCCTCTGCAAAACATGAATACTTGACCCAACTCCAACTGAAAAGTGATCCACGAGTAGTTGAGAGCACTCTTGCAGACAGAGCCATAACCTCAAATGTACGAGACATTCAACGCCTCTTTAGAAAATGGCAATCAGACAACACTGGACCAGAAGATGGAGAGGCTGTGTTTGAGCGACTGCTCGAGGAAGTACAACGATACAACAAGGAACATGAAAAGAGGGTGGGCGAGTATTTCTTCAACCTTATGAAGCAGCAGCTGCAATAAACATGGATGAACCTAAACCAAAAACCAGAAAGACTGATGCCATGCCCTTCTTTCTAGCTCTAGCCACTCCTCTCATGGCCAGAGTCCATGAAATGGTCACCACACAAAGTGCAAAGCTAGTCTTTTGTGACTCAACAGCCAGTCTTGATAACTTGAACACAGCTGTGTTCATACTTAGCTGCGGCACATCAGTAGGAGCTCTACCACTCGCTGCAGTTATGACATCCAGTAAAGATGCTGTTACCTTGTCAGCAGGGTTTACAGCAATGTGCCACATACTGCCCAAGTGTGAATTTTTTTGAAAGAGGCCCAAATCTTGGACCACTAGCATTACTGACAGATGAATGTGCAAGCGAACTGATTGCTCTAAAGAGTATATGGCCTCAAGCGGAATTGCACCTACATGTCTTTCATTCTTTACAAACTATATGAAGATGGCTTGGAGCTCAAATTCTGGTATCTGTGGTACAGACAGAATTACCTGTATGGCACTAACAAAACAACTTGTTTATGCCCCAAGTCAGCAAGCATTGACTGAAATTAAACGTGAAGTAGACAAAAGCCCTTTTCAGACATTCAAAAAGAGACTAGGTGATTACTGGCAACAAAGGAAAGAATGGGCTGTGTGTTTCCAAAAGAACTTTCCCACACGAGGCAACTATACTAACCATTATTCAGAGGCTAGCATACGCATCAGAAAAGACATCCTTTTCCAAAGGACTAAAGCTTGGAATGTGGTACAAATGTTCAATCTTCTCACACAGACTCGCGAACTGTATTACCAGCGACGTTTAATATCTGTTGCCACAAACAGATTAGATCATTTGACTCTACAAGACTTACTGTGACAGGAGTAAAAGCGTACACCATTCCATCTGACGACATTGTCGCATCAGATGACCCAGACGTTTACACTGTTGTGAGTCACTCAGATAAGAATACAATGTGGTAGTAGACTTACAACTGGGTGAGTGCAGCTGTCCCATTAAAATGCAAAGTCAACCTTGCAAATACCAATTTGCAGCAGCAATGAAGTATCGCAAAAGCAGTGTCAAAACTATCCCAACTTATTCACCTCAAGGCCGTCAGCTTTTTGCAGCAGTGGCATTAGCACTGCCAACCCATTTCCTTTTACAGTAGTGTCCACCAAAAAGCTGAAGAAGAACATCTAAAGTCTCTTCCATCAGTATGAACTGGTCTGACGAAGATATCAAACGTTCCTTTGAAAAAATTGCTCCTTGTTCCTGTGAAACAACTGAAGTGGCAACTGCAGCTGACGACAACATTGATTTTAGCAACACATTTCAAAGAAATCAAGCACAACCAATTAACAGAGGAAGCTATGAAAGTCAAGGGACGTCATTGAAAGAGTACTACAGGTCACTAAAGATATCAAGGACGAACTGCATAAAAGTCATGTCACAGACAGCTTCATAGCTGCAGTAGAAAAGGTTTTGTTCCAATTATTGAAAACTACAAGGCAAAGGAATCCACTCACCTGGTACACAGTAGCGACTGCTTTCTGCTTTACACATGTTTGGTAAAGAGGTGGGAGTCAGAAAACAAAAGAAAAAGATTCGAGTACAACCTATTGCTGTAGCTAGACGACACTTCAAGTCCTTTTCTACCCGTCCAGCATCAGGAGGACGTCCAAGTTTGTTCATGAAAGCCAAAACTACAACCAAAATATCCCCATACGAATCCACCAGAGAGCAAGGAGAAACCACAATCTGACAATAAGTTTGAAAACAAATACCCCTGATGCCATCTAAACTGTACAAGGATACAAGATTCTTTGAGTTGAGAAAACTGTTTATGTTAATATTCCTTGATATAAAGAGAGAAACAGATTGTAATTAGTGTTCAGAATGAGTGTTCAAAACAAGTCATTCCAGTTTTATGTCCAGCAAACTGTGCACCCACTAGGAAAATAGGCATCTCCATTGTGTGTTTTAATTTTATTGTTAAAATGGATCATGGATTGATTCTATGTATTGTAACCTAATGAAAAACTGTGTTCTGTGGCAACAGACTGTCCGGATCAACAACTTCCTGTAATCCTGCCTGTTTGCCATACATTTCTTATGCAAACAAATTAATTTCAGTAACAGCAGAGTACATGATTAATAAACAGGTTCTTCTGCAATAGTTACTAGTATATACAGTAGTGGGCAAAAAGTATTTGCCGCGTAGTTTTTGTTGTTGATTTTTCATCATATTCTGGACTACAGAATGGAAATAAGTGCTGATATGAGCATAAATTGATAAGTTAGTTTGTTTACAAAGGTTGTAATATTGTTTGCATTGAATATGCTTTGATAAGTTGTAATGTAAACTTAATTAATCTGTTTTAACTAGGCTGTAACAATAATCTTAATTAAATTGCAACAACCAACCGATTTAGACTCAATTCTGTACCAATTACTCTTGATTTTCCTATTGCATGACAAACATTGACCAAGAAGTCGCTTTATTAATATTTTGTGCTTCCACCCAAACACAAACATCCTGAAAACCCTTGAAATTTCTTGCCTGGCAAATACTTTGTCCACTACTGTATATCCACACATAAATTATAAATTACTATTTATTAAATCACATTTAAGGTTCAAAAATACTACCTTAAATACATAAATTGTGCTTTAATGTTACTAAATACTGTATTCTAATAAATTAATAATTAGTTAATTAACTAATATCAATTAACTAGCAAAATGTACAAACCTCTGTCGTCTTGTATAATAGTTGCATCACGAAAAGCTTTTTCTGGAGTCAAATGTTTCTCGAGAAAGTCGATTTCTGCAAAGAAAACGGTTTGTAGCAACCAACATTCCCCATATTGGGGCTCTCCTTTCACTAGCCACTGCTGTTTACTGAGTGTGGTAACTGCTCGCAGAGAAAGCACAATTCCCACGATCTGTCAGCATAATAACACATTTCGAACTACTAAATCATGCATGATCCAACATGCGTGCACGTGAGAATGGTCTACTGTGCACGTGTAAGTTAAACTTATCCGGGCTATATATCCGGGATGTGTGTGTAAAGGGGACCCCAAAAAAATTTGCTCCAGCGGCTAAGTCCTAGTCTCGCGTAGCCAGACCATCCCCGCGAACATCTTTCCGGCGAGAGATAGCCCGCGTCGGACCGGCAGTTGGGTTTCGACAACAACCAATCAATATAGATAAAGAACAACAATCACTTTTCTCGAAAATTAATATTTAAATGATAATAGTTGATTTAATCGACAAGACTAGCAACAGACACGGCCAACAGTAATCAAGACAACATAAAAAAACTAATCACGCCAAAAGTTTGTACTTGATTAGTCAACAAAAACAGCCATGACGTCTGCTTCTCCCACATTACCTGCAAAAGTAAGAAAGCATAATTGAAAATTTGAAAGCATGCGTTAATTGTGAGAAGCAGACTTACCTGTTAGCCAATTCTGAGCTGTATTGGCACGACTGTATTTGATTTGAAATTTGCTCTTTGGATCCCAAGAACAACCATAACCAGGAGACATAAAGACAAGCCAGCCTACATCAGCTGAACAACCACCATAGCCTTTGTTAATAAACCAGTCACGAGTACGCCATCCGTGAATTCCAAAGTAGTTTGTGGAACTTGTTTTCAGATCAGTGTATGGAGAAAAGGCTAGACGTTCTTTGCTGAACCAAGAATTCCTGTTAGACAAATGACCATCAAACACCATTCGGAGCACCTCAGCTCCTCCTGTGTACAACACAACAACAACCTATGCAATCAAAAACAACACAGCAATATTATTATTATTATTATTATTATTATTATTATTATTATGCATAGGAATAACAATGCTATTGACCTCTTTAGGTTTATATACTCTCCATTCGTCAACAATCCTGTTCTTATAATGTCCTTTAAAGAAGTTGTTTGTGTTGAGTACATCGTCGCCCTCCTCGTTGACTGATCCTTTACTAGACCAGATATTTGCAACGCTTCCTTGTATTCCACTGACTGATTTGTAGACCATTGTGTATCCTAAAACAAGTACTTGTTAACCCAATACAAAATTCTTTTTTCACTTAAAAGTATAAAGGATTTTCGGTTTTGAATAATATATGGTGAAGTGTCAGTGGCGGATTTAGAGAGTAATGCGTCTCTGCAAAACATTCGGAATCAACATATCTTTAAGAATTATACACTGTAAAAATTATTTAAGTTTACATTGGGAGGTATATACGATACGTAATAATATGTCATTGATTTCGATTAGCTAAACCTCTATCTTCTTGTTAATTAACTCAAAATGCATCAAATGTAGAACTCATACTAAAGCAACAAAACTCTTTCTTTAAAATTCTGAATCCGCTCTTTGCTGCGTACTTACTGCAGCATTGTCAAAATATTTATAATGAAAGTTAGTCATGACTCTGAAATTCTGCATTTACAGGTAATTGTGTCTACATAATGTTTGCATGCAAACTTTGCTCACCTCCATTTTCCATGTCGCAGAAAACTGGAAATGAATCACCAGTAACTAAAACAAAAAGAAGTTATTTCTCACGCAACTGTGGCAAATATTTATGTAGACTATTACCAATACTCTTAATGTAGTAAATACCATTGAGTACATCACGACGAAGCTCAGCTATTTGTCGACAAGAGTGAGCAGGTAGCTGTTTGTTTCCAAGCAAAACCTAAAAATCTATCTTTAATTAAATAAATCTTTTTAAAAACTAATTTATACTTACAGTGCTGCCAGCGCAACCACCTACAACAAAGCAAATCAATTATAGGTTACACTCAATTATTGAAAAAATATAACTCCAATACTTATTCTGTATGTCTCAACGTTTAAACATGCAAATGCATTTCGGAGTTTTTGTAACAGCTTGATTGGTCAAAAAAGCGCGGAGAAACATTACATAATTATCAACGTACAAACATCGCGCTAGTTAATTGTGACTCTGGCATTGTCATAACACTCATGTTCGTGCAAAAGATATTAACATGCTCTGTTTCATTAGCTGAAAGAGATGGAGATAGAAATTCTCTTTTCTAGACGTAGAAACACGTCTACAATAATCTAGAGAAGACCTGTCTGTGTGTATGTACGTACGCACGTATCTCCGCCGCCTCTCATTCGATCTCCACCGAACTTGGCCCGCGAACGCCAAAATTCTAAAATTTCTCGAAGACGGCAAACGCTACACTTTCTGGTCCATTGGAATGCACGCCCTCACCAGTGCTGTGCGCACTGTCCTTCGCAATGCTTTTGCCGTTCTTCGAGCGCTTGCGTTTCTTCTGATTGCACTGAATTCGACATACGCGTTTCCGGCACCGAGCGCTACACGGGAATGTGTCGATTTCTTCCGAAAAACGCGAGAAAAGCAAGTTCAGCACGCCTGCCATATACACGAGTGAGTAAGTAACAGCACGTGATTCTGCTGTCTGGATACGTCATCCCTGCAAATTTTCAAAACAGGATGTAATCGAACTAGATATAGCACTGAACGAAATTCTTCTTTCTGGCTGTAATTCTCTAGAACGGAGTAAAAATGCATGTAAATAAGATATCAGCAACAGCAGAAAGTTCATTTGACTTCAACGTGATAATATCTAACAATCAACAATCTAGTCAGCCCGGGTTAACAACGGAATCTACGACGGCACATTACTTTGGGATATTGGATTGCTGCTAATTTCTGAGAACGATACGTATCTCATTGAACATGATTTAAGTCTAACAAAAAATTCTTTATGGGAATTCTGTTCGGCTGCCAATTCTTCAAAACTGATAAAAATGCATGTGAGTGAGATCTACTTAATTAATTAATGATAAATTCTCAGAACGGGATACTCATGCAACAACATAAATTTGCACATTAATTAAATTAATTAAACCTATGAGAACTCTGTGAGTGAGATATACTCAATAAATGCATGCATACAACGATACATTAATGACTAATAACTGATAATATAAACTACCCGTGCGGAAAACAAGCCACTTAGTTAGTAATCATATATGCATTTAAGCCCACCCATGTAAATACGTTGACAACAAATTCTGACAAGACATTTGACTCTACATTGCTTTAAGGACAATCGACTATAGTACATTAATTTAAGGTAAGTAGAACAGAAAAATTACAAAAAGGCTTTTTTCTACTTTTTGCCAATAGTATTCAAAAAGCACTTTTCAATCTATATATACAAACTGCATGAGCGGTTCTTAGTTTAAATCAGCACTATACATGCCTAAACAGCTTGTAAACTATGCTAAAACATTTTGAATTGAGACTTGTAATTCCTAGATACATTTCTAGCAAGCATTCTTTAAACCGGAAAATTCAATGATCCTACTTACCAGACTCTACAACGCTCACTTGTAAGTTGGTGGCAAACAGATTTACCAAACCTAACTAGCAAAACCTCATACCTAAAGTGAGGCGTTCGCAGACGTATCATCTAGAAGTTGGGAGATAATGGGATTTATTTATTAACTGAAATAAGCACTTTTCAATCTAATATACAGCTCTGGAAAAAATTATAAGACCAGATGCATTTTGACTACGTAAGTGGTTTGACAAATCAGATTGAGCAATAATGATTATCTATAATATTTAACCATTACATTTTTGATAATGAAATGCAGGCAAAACAATAAAAATAGCGTTTTAGCAAAAGAAGTTACAGAGACATTACCTGGTCTGAAATTGTTTTACTAAGTATAACTACATGCTATGCAAAACCCACAATTTAAGTTTCATTTCTGTACTATATATGGAGTAACGTTAAATGCTATTTTTAACTAATACTACCATGCCGAAGAAGAAGCAATTGAGTTGTAAAACGAAGACAGCTATCCTGGTACTGCTGAAGGAAGGCTACAGCGAGCGACAAGTTGCTTCCAGACTCAAGATTTCCAAAACTGCTGTTCACCAGACAAAGGAGAAAAAGAAAACAACTGGAGCAACTGAAGTGCAACCAGGCCGTGGCAGAAAACGTCTCTCTAGTGCCAGGGAAGACCGCTACCTCATCCGAAAGTCTCTCTCTAATAGACGACTGACTTCAAGTGACCTCCAAAAAGAGTGGAAATCTGGGTGCAATGTCAACTGTTCAGCCAGAACTGTTCGCAACAGACTCCTTCAAGTAGGACTGAAGTCCCACAGAGCAAGAAAGAAGCCGTTCATTAATGAAAGACAAAGAAAGCAAAGACTCAAGTTTGCAAAAGACCACAAGGATTGGACTGTTGATGACTGGAGCAAAGTAATCTTTTCTGACGAATCCAATTTCCAGCTTTGTCCCACTCCAGGGCGTTTGATGGTTCGTAGAAGGTCAGGAGAAGCGTATAGACCAGAATGCCTTGCCCCAACTGTGAAACACGGCGGAGGATCGGTGATGATATGGGGTTGTTTTAGTAAGTCAGGAACTGGCAAAGTCCGACTCTGCGAAGGACGCATGAACCAAGCCAAGTACAGGGTTGTTCTCGAAGAAGACCTACTTCCATCAGCTCAGATGTTATACCCCAACTCTGATGACTGGATATTTCAACAAGACAATGCGCCATGCCACACAGCAAAGTCTGTAAAGTCATGGATGGAAGAAAAGAACATCAGGATCCTGACTTGGCCAGCTCAATCTCCAGATATTAACCCAATAGAAAACCTGTGGAATACCATGAAACGCAAAATGGAGAATCACAAACCTTCAAACAAAGGAGAGTTGTTTGATTTTCTACGCCTGGAGTGGGAAACGATTACTCAAGATGAATGTGAGAGGCTGGTGGAAAGCATCCCAAGTCGAATTCGGGCTGTGATTAAAAACAGGGGCTTTGCCACAAAATATTGAGTGTTTTTCGTACTTTTGTAGTTGCATATTGCTGTTAATGTTGGTTATTGTTATTTACTGCTTATTGTATGTTTATTTATTTAGTAAATCTTCTTCTAACAAATTGTCATGTAATTTGGTAGATTTTTGGTTGATACATTTTCAGATTAATATAAGCATATAAACAGGCATGTCTTACAGCATCTTAGTATATGAACCAAACTGTTATAAATGACAGTGATAGCCCTGGTATCAACAAAATGTGGTACATTTGTAACCCTAAACCCAAAATTTGAAGGGTGGTCTTATAATTTTTTCCAGACCTGTATATACAAACTAAGGTCTTACCTAGGCTGGTGATGCCAAGAGCTGAGGACAAGTTCTACAAGTAGAGATCACGTCATGCAGGTTAGTTAAAATACATACAAACTTCAAAGGCGTGTACATACACTTACCCCAACATCAGGAGCGCCGTGCGTCCTAGATATACCCAATAAAACTGCTAGGAAACTCAGCAGCAAAACAACGCCCGTACTAGTCTTCATCCTGAGATGCTGTAGCTGGTACTTGACTGCATACAGCAACCAGTGCGAACGCTTTTATAGGCGCAGAGTCGGCAGTGCAGCTATACTCCCACCCGCTCAACCTTCCGTACCTACCGTACACTACCGCGACGGACGTCAGCAAATTTGCCTTGAACCGCTTAATATCTTTATCGGCATGCCGGGTATGCCGGTATAAACAAGTATTCCGGGTTTAGGATGCCATGCAACTGCCTAGACAAACGTGGTTTACTCAGGTGGGATGAGACCGGCATACGGTCAAGGAGCTAAGATTACATCGACTCTGAATTAGAGGCGTGGCATATTGTCTCACTACGGAGTAGGCTCTGCGGTGCTGGTTAGTAGGTCTCAACTCATATCAGCACTCGAAAACGTAATGATGCACCTTAGAGTTTACTGACCATCAATCGTCAGGCAGCTTGTAGCATTAACCATACAATTAATTAGCGTATGATCGCACGTGAGCACGTATTATACGTGAAGAAACCCCCGAGATTTGCGTATAGTAAACTAGATTGCTCACTAACAAGCTAACTTGTACAACCGCATTAATATACTATAGTGCAACATACTGGGGTCAAATATAGAGCTGCACTAAAATGGTATGCATATTTTATGGATTCAACAAATCTTGTAACACTCTAGACTAGTGTACTCTTGGTAAGCAGACGTGGTTATTGCCGAGTGTAGCGAGGCTTCTAATCCGGGTTACACAACAAAAATAGGCGTAGTCCTATATGGCTCTCCATCGAGCTTTAGGATATATACAAGCACAACACAATTTGACATATGTATGCAACTACTTTGTCTTGTAACTTTGGGTTGATTCCACGATGGGGTGTGACCATTTCTCGGCAGCTCCTTATTCATTTGCTGTGTGTGTGTGTGTGTGTGTGTGTGTGTGTGTGTGTGTGTGTGTGTGTGTGTGTGTGTGTGTGTGTGTGTGTGTTCGTGTGAATGATAATTGTATTTATGTTGAAATATTTTTTGCAATAGGTTTGGTAATGAAAAACTACCAAAAGTTTCCTTGAAGCAACGGATTGTGGAGAGATCAAAAGAGACTGGAGCGGCACTGAAGAGCAAGCTGAAACGAAAACGTAAGGAAGGAGATGAAAAACATCAAAGCCATCCTACGGCTGGTAAGCCATAACTCAACATCTTAAAATAGTAACAAACTATTTTGTGTGTAAGTAGTGTTGAAATTTATTTTACATTATTGTTGAATTTAAGGAAGGAAACCAATTTGTGTCATAAAAGATTTTCTACCTGAAATGTTTCGAGCAGTCTGTTGTGTTTACATATGCAAATCTTAAGTAATATGCTCTCAAATAACAACAGTAGAACCTTGCCAATCCGATTCTCACTAATCCGCATCCTAGCTAATTAAAATTACCTTTAGTGCTCTGCCTCGCATACCCAGATCATAATAGGAATTCCGAGGCAGCTTGATCTGGAGTTCGTGTTGCATTGAAGTGATTGTCTGGTCTTCAGCAAATGTGTGTATTTGACTATTTCGAATCCTTACTGTCACAGTATTTAGAAGTATGTGGTCATTGCAGCTGTGTGTCATATACCATAAACATGACATATAGAGTAGACTCGACCCAGTCTCTCTCCACCCTCGATTGCCAATCCGGGGAATGACGAGGGCAGAGAGAGACTGGGTCGAGTCTACATATGGAGACATATTTAAATGCACCAGTGGTTTGGATGTTCGAGGTAAGGTTTGGTCCTCTGAGACTGTGTTTTATAATCTGAACGACTTTGCTACTCTGAAGAGGGCTTGGCACTGAGCTGTTTGGATTAGCGAGGTTCTACTGTACTGTGAATTAATCATTGATGCACTTAGCAGAAAAACAAACATGCATAGCTATACCTTTGGTTTCATACTGGTCGACTGCTCGTTGCTGGTCGCACGACATTTGTAAAGTGTTGTGTGACTAGTGTTTAGTAGATGGGATTAAAGATACGAGTTTTACTTGGTTGGACATATCTAACCTACGATTTAAGAAGAATGGTTACACTTATGTGCTGTTAATAGTTTTAACTGTGCAAATACGGAGTCTTTGATTGGACAGGTTAGCTAGCATTACAGCATGATATGTAGTTGTCGTTCTGATCTGCTGAAGTCAAACAAATTAACCAGAAGACAAGCTACGCTGAGCACTTAGTGTTATTACCTGCATTTTGAACACGGATAAAGTGATAGTAATTTTTTGTTTAAATCTAATGATAATTTTAAGAAAGGAATCTTTTATTGTTGATTGCCATGTCAAAGCATGTGACCACTATTGGAAAATGTATGATCTGATGATTTTCTTGGTATACATATTAGTATTTGGACTGTCGCTACTGACTCACATGTGCACAGTCACTTGTGCCTTTTGTCAAGAATGGACTAAACTGTATGATTGAGATTTCATCATGCAATACAGACATTTGCAAATGAATTAGTTATTCTCGATTTCCTTCTATTGTGTGGCTTAATCTGAATTGTGTTATGTTATTTCGACTGCAAAGAAAATTATAATGATTTACTATGTGTATGAATGCGAGTAATATGGAATCCAGTTGTTATTAACAAGATGAAACAACTTTAGTAATTTGCGACTTTCTCAATTTATGTAGACGCAGGAGACAAAGCTGATTTGCCGGTTTTTGGTATTCCTATTTCATTGGCTGTCGAGAGAAGTCGACTGTGTAATGGCATCGAATTACCTACCGTGTTTAGGCTGTGTCTTGATTATCTGGAGAGAGAAGGTTAAGAGACAGAATGAATTATGTGACAATGTAATTGTCGATACGTGTTTTTGTTATGAATCAGGTTTGAGTCACGAGGGTCTCTATCGTGTGTCAGGAGTGAAGTCTCGTATTGAAGCTGTTAAAACACAGTTCGATCAAGGTAGAGATCTTGTGTGTCTTTCTGATGTTTTGTTTGTTGTTTGTATGTTTCCTGTGATTGCAATATGTGTCACATGTCTTCATCACATACAGTTGAGCAGGGCACAAAATAACGACGGGACATTTACCGAACGAAATGGTGGTTTGTCTGCTCGTTTGCAACTTTGTCTGGAAACTTATGTGGTCAAATTTTCAGTACCAGCTTTTTGTAATTTTTTCTTTCTGTTGAGTTTGCGTTGACCTATTACATCCTATGCTACACTGTACAGTTAGGTTCAACAAGTGTTCATTCACTGTGGTGTTAGCAGATCTTTACACAGTAGGACCACTAAACCAGGTTATCATAATTAAATAGAGACGTTTTGGCATCTATATGATAACACACCAAGCATCCACTCACATAACTTCGCTCATATATTCAAGCATCTTACCCTCCTTCGTCTGTCCTACAACGTGCATTGAAACGTAACAAATGCATGTGAATGTTGTGCAGTTTCGAATGGCATCAAGATCTTTGCGTAGTTTCTACACACACCCATGCAGCATCTGCTCTTAGTACAGCATCTGATGGTGTGTGCTGCACTTTTACTGATCTCGATCAACTTTGTTCTTGGTTCTTGTTCTTGTTGCAATTGCCTGCCTAACTGAGGTCAGACTTGTTACTGTAATTAGAAAGTGTAGATCGCAACTGAGACGCTGTAAATTGCATGTACAGAGAAATGACCTGATCTCTGTTTTCATGCTGACATATAATTATTTAATTTTGTACTTAAAACATTCTGCAAAAAATCTTCTATATCCGGTCAAAGGTGAAGATGACAGGACATCATGTCCGATGATTTTGCAGACGTTATTTTGCACCCTCATTGAGTTACATGAGTGAAAACGATTGAATTTCTATTAGATTAATGGTTCCAGTTGAGAAGAGACCTTTATACCACTTTGTGACACTGTCGTAGCCTTTTACTTTTATGCTGTTAGTTTGAGGAAATTTCTGACTGGGTAAGAATTGTTTGCAAATTATGTCAAGAGATGACGGTGTTCTCAGATTGTGTCTCATCTGGACTACCATCTTGCTAAGGAGCAACAGCTGTGAAAGCTTGTGACATGTATTGTATTGTGACATAGAATGTGGTCACATGTGACTTGAACGAGTGGGTATGACAGACAACCCAAAAGTGTGTGTGTGTGTGTGTGTGTGTGTGTGTGTGTGTGTGTGTGTGTGTGTGTGTGTGTGTGTGTGTGTGTGTGTGCTTGTATGCGTTTACGAATTCAAGCAATCAATCAAATTCGTATATGTGTGTGCATGTGTATATTTTATAGCTTTTCTGCAGAAGTTTCTTTCCAAACTGAGCCGAGCCAAGCCAACCCCTGCCAGAGAGCTAAGCCAGCCCCGCTCCCCCTTTATACGACGTTCAGAAAGGCGAACCAGCATACTTAGTGGTTGTGTCTTTTACTATGCACGGCCACGTGTACACCAGAAACGTTCGCACTATGCGATGTGAGAAAGCCTAGCTAGGTGAGTATGATGCTGGGGTGAGGGCCTGGCTACATGAGACGACAGTTCGGCCATTGGTTACTGTTTACACAGTGAATGCAATCCGAGCCGAGTTGAGCTAACTGTGCTGGCACAGCAGTTTGAGATGTACCATTCCAGCTCGGCTCAGCCTGCGTTCACACTACTTTCAAAAGCAAGCCGACTGGTGCCGGCCAATGATGTCCTGGTTACAAGTGCCCATGCGAGCGGACTATTAGATGCACGTATTAAAGTGTACTTTGTTTTTTTATCATTTGCTTTCTATTGTTTTCGTTCTTAACCGTTTCTTTTGTTGGTATGCATTTGTTGCTGTGCTTTGTGTTACTGCACTTTTTGTATTGATATCTTAATTCTGATAATATATTCACCAACCCATTGCTTCTGGACTTTGACAGCATGCTAAACCATGTGACATTTAAGAAGTGTCATTCAAACATAACAACGAGCCATTCTGAGATTAATGCAATTGATTGTATTTTAGGCCAGACGGTGGATTTTGAGCAGACAGACATTAACACTATTACTGGAGCTCTCAAGTTATACCTACATGAGCTACCTGAAAGCATTCTAACACCAGAGTTGGCGCCTGAGTTTGAAAATGCTGGAAGTAGGAGCTTACAGTTTGTTGGTGACAAAACAAATATAATTTGTACGTTTGTAAAGGAGAGAAAAATGCTGCTCAACTGGGAGAGCTGTTTTCTCAGCTACCATCGTGCAACAAACTGATGCTGACGTGGTTACTTTTGCATATGAAGCACATCACAGAAAATGTGAGTTGACTTGATTTGATTTGTTTCTGTTTTGTGGCATTGTATGTATATTACTGCTTGAGGCAAGTCAAATATGTTACTATATTGAAATGCACATGTCCTATTATGGCGTAGGTACTCTTAGGTGTTTTGTTTAGCCATATTGGATCAATGCAAGGAGGAAAAAGTAGTATTATTATGAAGCTTGTTTGGACAATGTTTCATTACATTATCGAAATTGGATTTGGTAGACTGTAATGTACTAGTTTGGACTTCTTTATTTTTTGTATTTTTGTATGTATGTATGACTGTGTGATTTGATGTTTATGAAAAATTATAATGTTATTTATGGATATTTTAGCTATGCTAATCAAATTATGTACTCTATTCTGTATTTACCCACGCCTACACCGCCACGCCTTTGAGATATTCTGCGGATAACAGTCAATGGTGTGAAGGAGGTACTATTGCTGATGAGTTTATAATATTGGTGATGATAATCATGGTTTGGCAAATAGTTCATCGCTGTTTGAACGGGCACAAAGGAAATTGATACAATCTTCTAAGAAATTGTCAGGGAACTTCGACCTGGGAATCAAACACAACACAACTCCTATACACCACAATAGCCAGTAGACAGACAAGTTTGTATGTGCAAGATGTAGTAGCCATGTATTTCTAGATTGGCCAACTCAAATTAAACTGAAACACCGTGACACAAATTCTCAACAGTCGCACTGATTAACAAACTCTTCCTGACACTACAAAACAACACAAGATGTAGCATTCGACACTCCTCTACCTTCAATCATCCAATCATCTGGATAGCCTAATATACAAGCTCACAAAGTTAGTGATTGAACAAAAAAGACAAATGAAAACACAAACCTTTAAGCAAGTTTGCAACAGAGGGGTCATTCTCATACAAGGTGGGGTCCATCTCATGATAGTCCATCTCTGTTTCCAGCAAGTGGTAGTAAATTATCAAAAGACCTAACTGGTACCAGTCCACGTTGCTAACTCTAAAATTGTGGGTACATTATACATGACGCTTCTGTACATGTATCGTAATTCTGCTGCTCTATAGTCAAGAGGTTGCGATCGATCAAAATCAATCAATACTGCTTTACCTAGGACATTCCAAACAAATTTTATGTCACAGGTCATAGCCCACCCACATAGTATGACATCATGCTATTTACCATTTCTCCAACAAATGTTCTCCCACCGAATGTCAAAAGGGGCTATGAGAAGTTCCGTATGCACAGAATTTATCGCCACAGCCACACTTTTCACAATTTGACGAAAAGACTTATCTGATGGAGGTTTAGTATCCAAGACTGGGTATACATAAAACATCCTGCTGCATATCTGTTGGTGCCATCGTGGAAGTAAGAACTGTTGGTCTTCATCACAACTCATTGGAAGGTTATGTATCTTGAACATATCAGCTACAATCCAGTTGAACTTGTAAATCAGACTCTTACTGCGTACCACAATCGATTGACGGGAAGGTAGTTGTGTTGCCCCATCCCCAAATTTGTACAAAGACTCTCGGGACAGTGGAGTACCGTGTAGATGCTTGTCTGGATCGAAAACTTGTACAACATTGTCAATTTGGCTCAAAAGTCTTTTGTGTCATGACTTTTGCGCCACAAGTCAAGAACTGCTAATGTGCCAGAAGTCAAGAACTGTTGTTCTAAATCTAGCTTGCACGTGCACACTACAGATTGACAGTTTTGACAAGTACGTGTGATTTGCATGCACGTGCACATCACCTATTTAAGACAATTCGTGTTAGTAGTTAGTAGTTGAGTCATTAGATTCCGCTCAGGTCTATCTATCTATATTGCAGTAATTTCGAGACTATTAGACACTAAGCGGTCGAGTCATCAATTCTGTTTCTCTCAGAGAATTAATAGATACACCCTTTGTTCGTGTTATTTGCGGACAAAAGATTGGCGCTGCGAACAGGGTTGGCAAATGTCTGGACCATTACGACAGCTGATCGGGCCGACAAAGGCACGACTTCTGCGATATTTCGATGAGGCAAATACGATCTTTGAGAGAAACGTTGAGGACGAAGAGGATATAAAAGATATCGACGTAAGAATTTCACAATTGGTAGACCTTTCGAGTCGAATTCAGAAAGGATGTAGATTATTGGAGAGATGTAATAATGATTGGGCTAATATTATGAAGGATCTACAGGACGATGACCGGACTGCAGAAGAACAGATATACGCTTCTGTGGTTGAAGGCGAAACTGGCTTCATTGCGGTTTTACTTGATTGTCATGATATGGAAGCCAAGATTGAACCCAACTTTCTCGACTCGATAGCTTGAAGAAACAACATATAGCAAAGGTGGAGCTGGAGCCGGCACCTAGACTAGGCGAGAAAGATCCAAATGTTGTGCAAGCTGAAGCAATTCAAGCGATCAGAGAAGCCATTGAAGCAATGACCCATGACCACAGACGTGAGAGGCCAAAATCTGTTACTTTACCGAAACTCCAACTACCGACATTTGATGGAGATGTTCTCCATTGGCAGGAATTCTGGGACATGTTTCAGTCATCGGTTAACACGCAAGAGCTTCCATCTGTCACTAAGTTTACTTATTTGAAAGGAATCCTTAGAGGGCAAGCAGCGGCTGCTATTTCAGGAATAGCTGTCACGGAAGAGAACTATGACATAGCACTTCGCACACTTCGAGACAAATACGGAAGAAAGGATGTCATTGTTGAGAGTCTGTACGCTTCATTTCAGAAGATACCGATTGCTTCAAACGAATTTGCAGATGTTCAACATACATATGATGCGATTGAGCGGATCTTGAAACAACTCGAGACACATGAAGATGTCAATCATCAGCGTCTGCTTATACCACAAATTCTGTCAAAGTTTCACGTGGATACCGTTACAAAATTGGAGGAATCTAAAAAACCAAGTGAAATCTGGACAGTTAAATCTGTAAGAGAAGCTTTGAAGCACTATGTAAAGATTCGTGAGAATGTCTACCGACGAGCGAGCAATACAAAGAAAATGAGTAATCAACAATCTCGAGTGATGGAGAGGCGATCTTCTTCAGAAGCACTCTCAGTTGCTGCTTCAATTCGACTAGTCGACACAGAGAAGCACACAACATTATTACCTTGCGTTTTCTGCAATGACAAACATTACAATGAAAATTGTGCAGAATACAAGTCATTGCCGGCAAGGAAACAACGACTCCGTGAGTTGGGACGATGTTTTATCTGTCTTCAGAAAGGACATACCTTCACGGAGTGCTGTAACAGACATCTACGTAAGTGCTATCACTGTAAACAATCGGGCCATCACAGCCGAGCCTTATGTCCTCGGAAGACCAATAACAGCAAGAAGCGATTCGAATCAGTTGCCGTAACAACTGATATACAATTACCAAAGACTCAAGATGACGGGGATTCCACTTGTAGTGGCGCTTCGAATACTACTCAAAATTTAGCAATTGGTGAAAACCGTTTTGCTCCAAACAGTACAGTCTCTAGTTGTAGCAAATGACCAATCTGTTATGTCACGCCTTCTTTTGGATTCTGCAAGCCACCGTACCTTTATGACTGAAAGGTTAGCGAAGAAATTACAGCTTCCCGTGGAACGAAAGGAATCACTTTCTGTATCAACCTTTGCAGCAAATCACTCAAAGGAACTCGACACATACGTTGTCAAATTTGATGTCATTCTGAAAGATGGTTCATCAGTTAAGCTGGAAGCAAACGTGCTCAAACAGCTTACAAGACCAATTCATCGGAGACCACTGCAGTCTTCTGATATTCAATTTCTCAAGGCTCTTTCCCCCGAATGTCTAGCTGACTCAATTCCTGAAACTTCTGAAACTGCTAATATTGACATATTGATAGGAGCTGACTATTTCTGGCAATTCATCAATGGCCACAAAATTGTTCTACCCTCGGGAATGTTTTTGATTCCATCAAAATTTGGATATTTACTCACAGGCAAGTATCCCGAGCTAGCTGATGACCACAATAAACGTATCCATACCTGTTATGTGATGACTCAAATGAGTCAGGCGATCTCTGAATTAAACTTCCACTCTGTTCCCGACACAGTGACAATACAACACAACAGTCTAGAAGACTTTTGGAGTCTTGAAGCTATTGGAATCAAAGACACTCCATACACAAATGATGATGATGTTGCTCTTGAACGCTTTAATACAACCATTTTGTTTCAAAATGGACGATATCAGATAACGTGGCCATGGAAATCAGGACACAAATGCTACCTTCCTGATAACCTTTCTCTAGCCTTTGGAAGAACGAAATCATTGTCCAAACGACTACAAAATGATAGATCACTTCTCAATCGCTATGACCAAGTTATAAAAGATCAATTGAACCAAGGAATAATTGAAAGAGTAACTGAGACCGAATGAAGTTCTGTAAAACACTATTTGCCGCATCATCCAGTCTTAACCCCAACGAAGGAAACAACCAAACTACGAATTGTTTATGATGGATCTTCAAAACCAAGAAAGGAACTCAAGAGTCTCAACGAGTGTTTACACAGAGGACCCATTCTTCTACCGAATCTATGTGGTCTTCTGCTAAGATTTCGAACTTACAAGATACCTGTTCTAGCTGACATTGAAAAGGCTTTTCTTCAAATTGAAATACAGTCAAAGGAAAGAGACGTTACAAGGTTTCTGTGGTTTAAAGACGTCATGAAACCTGACGAGATAGAAGGAAACCTTGCAACATACCGGTTCTGCAGAGTACCATTTGGGTTGATTTGCAGTCCCTTTCTGTTAGAGGGAACTCTGAAATTTCATCTTCAAAGGGAAGGAAGTTCAATAGCCCAATCTATTGCTGAGAACATATATGTTGACAACATTTTAGTTGGAGCAGATTCTCCTGCTAATGCTTATCAACTGTTTGAAAGAGCAAGACAAATATTCAAAGAAGCCACTATGAACTTACAACAATGGACATCTAATTCACTCGAATTTTTGTCACTTGTACCTGATGATCTAAAAGTAAAAGGAAGCATAGTCAAGGTTTTAGGAATAACATGGAATACCTTGAATGATGAACTGACTATTCTCGAATCTCGAATGCTACCGTCAGACCAACACACTACCAAACGAGAAATTCTCCTGGATATTGCACGAATCTACGATCCTTTAGGACTAATTGCACCTGTGACCTTCTATGGAAAGGTTTTCATGCAGAAACTATGGAAAGCCAATGTGTCCTGGGATGAGAAACTTTCACCTCGTCATTGTGACGAGTGGAGTCAAATTTGCAACAAATTTCAATCTCTTTCCACCTTAAAAATTCCAAGATTATCTGGAACGATTGGAAAAGACTCTCATTGTCAGGTAGTGGTATTTAATGATGCCTCTATAAAATCTTATGCTGCAGCCGTTTATCTCCTTGTCAAGAATGGAGAGAGTATCGAAGTGAATCTTGTGTTTTCAAAAATGCGTTTGACTCCGATTCAATCAGCTGTTGCAAACGAAGAACATCAAAAGAAAGGAAAGAAACTTACGTTACCACGACTTGAGTTACTATCAACAGTGATTGGAGTCAGAGCTGGAAACTTTGTTAAAGATCAGCTGAAGCTTCAGAACTCTAAACTAATAGTATTTACTGATTCTCAGTGCGTCCTACACTGGTTGAAAACACCCAAGCCGTTATCAACCTTTGTTGGCAACAGAATCAAGGAGATACGACAAAGTAATGCTGTTTTCCGCTATGTTCCATCAAATCAAAATCCAGTAGATTTTGCGACAAGAGGTATGTCTGCTTCAGAGTTGGAGAAAATTCGATTATGGTGGCACGGACCAGAATGGCTCACACTTTCTGTTAATTCGTGGCCAAACTACAATGTTCCAGAAGTAAGCACTCAGACGTTGGACTATCTTGAGTCAGAGACAAATAAGTCCAACAAAATTTACGTTGCTACCAACTTTACAAAGAAGTGTAAAGCTGACTTAGAATCGAATGAATGTGACAATTCACCCTTCCGAATTGATGAGAAGCGTTTTTCTTCTCTCCCGAAATTAATTCGTGTGACAAGCTACTGTGTAAGATTTATACAGAAGAGAATTTGGAGCGTTTTGAGAAAGGAGACACAAGAAACTATGTCTTCAAGATATGTACTGATCAAACAAGTGTTCAGAGAACATTCAAGTTACGCTACCGACCAAGTTCACAGCGTTTGTATGGCGCGTATTCTCTGGGAATATGCAGTTCAGAATAGACAATATCTCAATGTGTTGAATGATATGAGAAAGGGGAAAAGAAACAACTTACAACGACAACTTGGACTCCAGATAGACGAATGGGGTCTGCTGAGATGTTATGGACGGTATTCAAATGCAAATCTTTCCTTTAACGCAAAATATCCTAAAGTAATTCCTCGTTTGGAATATTTTACACATTTGGTAATCAAGGACGCTCATGAACGGATGCTTGACAGTGGAGTTTCTCATACATTAGCACAAGTGAGACAAGAGTACTGGATTCCCCAAGGTAAAAGAGAAACAAAAAGGGTAGTGTCACGATGTACAATATGTCGACGATATGAGGGTCCACCATACGCTTTGCCTCCGATGCCTTCCTTGCCGCGAGATCGAGTTTCCAAGTCTGAACCTTTTCAGAGTATTGGATTGGATTATCTAGGACCCATTTTGGTAAAGGAAGGACGGGATCGTGTGAAATTCTGGGTCTGTCTATTCACTTGTTTTGCAATTCGAGCAATCCATCTCGAATGGATTAGAAATCTAACAGCAAGCCAATTTCTTTGTTGCTTTCGACGATTTGTTGCCAGGAGAGGCAAACCACGTCATATTATATCTGACAACGCCTCTCAGTTTAAACTAACTGCAAAGGTTTTGGATCGTCAGTGGCAACAGATGATTCACAGTGATGAAGTACTTTACTATTGCTCATCTGAAAATATCACCTGGAAATTTATTACGGAAGCTGCTCCTTGGCAAGGTGGATTCTATGAACGTTTAGTTGGACTAGTGAAACGAGCACTTAGAAAGTCGATAGGGAGAAAACTACTTGATTGGGACGAATTGGCAACTCTTCTTACAGAAATCGAAGCTATTATAAACACAAGACCTCTGACATACGTGTTTGAAGACTTTGAATCAGGATTTCCATTAACTCCTGCTCACTTCTTATCTCATCACGCGCATCTCGGAGTACCTGGACCTACTACTGAAGATGTGAATGATGAGGAATACCAGCCTAATAGGGACACTTCCTATGCGTTGGAAAGAAAATGGAGACAAGACCAAAAGCGACTCGACATCTTTTGGGATCATTGGCATAAGGAGTATTTACTGAGTTTAAGGGAAACATTGCCATTAAGACACAAAGGTGTTAGATCTGCAATTGACTCAGTGCCTCAAGAAGGCGAGGTAGTTCTTATTAAAGAACAAGACATTTTGAGCGTCTCTTCGATTGTCCTGTTGACATCCTCTTTCTTGAGAGGTACAAAGTCAACGTGGAAACGCAGATGGGTATGCTGCCACACGACCTCTACTTGACATACACAATTTGGGATTTTACAGTTAGGAAACACAAACCCAGACCAGGTGTCAATGTCTTCATTAAAATGCCTCAGCCATCTGAGGTGCTCTGTGACAATCAGCTCCATTTTCGAAAGAGTCTCCTGGTACTTACAAGAGTCCATTTCAACGAGAAGTATCGGTACCTTTCTTCCTTTAGCTACCTTGTAGACGAAGACGTCCGGAATAATCCAGTCAGACACGAAGATATGAGAGAGCTGCTCCAGGACGTCTATTTTGACGTCAGTCGTAACGAGAAAGCATTCATTCCTACTAATCTCTTTAATCAAAGTCGCGATTGCTGCTTGGCTCTCTTTTCGTAGTTCATTTTCATCAGCACTATCAATATCCGTGTTGAGCACTGCAGAAAGGTCGTACTTTGCATCCTGTCGTCCTTCTTTAAAGCTGCTCCATTTATAAAAGTAACGCGTTCTATATGTAGAATAGTCTGCGACTGAAAGGTATTGCATCGAATAATCACTAGAGGAAACCCCGCTTGTCTTCGGTGACGCCTTTCTCGTCTGTCGTGTACCCGAATGCCAAAGCTCTAAACCTAGGCACACTCATGCACGCCCTAAAATTACTGGCAAGTGACTGCTAGATATGTAAGAGTACAGGTCAAATCATTAACTAAGTTAATTATTTAAGTAGTCCCCTAGAACACTCTCATTGCAGGCGTGAGTTTTGGACTTGACTACTGTGGTCATATTCGGAACTCCTTTTCTATATTTGGGTCATTCCTGGCTACGCCCCTGGCTGTACCACATCGACTAGCTTTCGCTATGCACGAGATGCCTAGACTTACGTATGGATTCTCACTACTAGATAGGTTTCTATGATCCTCTAGCCAGACAGATAAAAAGAGAGCGACCAATCACAATTTCACAGTCACTGTAGTGGCAGGTAGCCGAGTGCATGGACATGCAATCGGGAAGTAAAAGAGAAGAGTTTACATGAATTAATTAATAATTCAGTGTTTTCATGCTATCTGTATGATATATGATTCCTCCAACATCTAGTGCTAACCCAGCAGTTCTGGTCGCTAGTAGAATTCGAAAGTGACGTCTTAAAAATTGGCGTATTTTATCAAATATTAGAAAGAGAATATAATTAAATAATTGTTTTGATTTGAATGGAACGGATAGTACAACTTCCCTTGTATAGACTCTAAGGTAACATTAATTGTAGAAAGAATAGAACAATGAAAATTAGTCTAGTCTACTTTGTCACGTGACGGTTAAACTGTAATTATTGGAGCCGCAAGCCAGGATTTCCTAAAAAAACTGGCAATTTACTAGCGTATCATCTCGTTATTTATTCGAATTAGCAGTATTAGTCCCAGTATGTGTTATAAACTAGTACACCCGGATCAGTAGCGATGTCCTTCGGATAAATGTAACTAACGCCGGTGGTATACGACTAAAAATTATTAATACATTACGCCGTAACGGCAAACATAGATGGATCGACATGTTGAACATTTCTTCCCTAACTAGCTTCTAAAGGGGCCTCTAACGTATTCCTAACACAAAGACTGCTAAGCGCGTGTTGTGATACATATCATATGCTCTACTCACATCCGTACAGTATGACTCCACACACGGTCGCTGTTAGGTACTAGAGCTAGACTTGTCGCGGTTGACGCATGCGTAGTGTAGGGTATTCCAGGGTATTTCAGCACACGAGCAATTACGCACACTTTTGAATTCAATTACTTCTCATTTCTTTCAACGGAGACGAAATGGAACGTGTGAACACTCGCTGGATAGCTTATCATTCTGCGCTCTAGATAGCGGCAAAAATACCTATGTTTGTGAGCCGGAAGAATTTTCTAGCTAGTGTTTTTCATGCAAAGGTGAGCATCACGTTGTAGAACAAACCGTCTAGGCTAACTTTTTAGCTAGCAAGTTATTTGATGACTTCATACTTTTCAAAGATAGACACACCACTATTACTGCTCGTGCATATCGCGGAAGATAAATCACCAGCTGAAATTAGCCGATCCACGGGAAACTTCTCGTCATTAATTATGGGGCCCTAGTAGGGTGCAGAGTGGATATCATATCATTTCGTTGTAAATTGCTATATATACTAAGTAATAGACCATCAAAGAAGCAGGCATGGGTTTGTGAACGGTGCAGAGCCTGAGAGGAGAAGCAGAAGACGAAATCAGTAATATCTAGAGCAGACCATATTTAGCTAAAGTGAGGCGTTCGCAGACTAATTATCTAGAAGTTGGGAGATAATGGGATTTATTTATTAACTGAAATAAGCACTTTTCAATCTATACAAACTAAGGCCTTACCTAGGCTGGTTAAACGCCAAGAGCTGAGGCCGAGTTCTACAAGTAGAGATCACGTCATGCAGGTTAGCTAGAATACATACGAAACTTCAAGGGTGTGTTCATACACTTACCACAACGCCAGGAGCGCCGTGCGTCCTAGATATACCCAATAAAACTGCTAGGAAACTGAGCAGCAAACAACGCCTGTACTATAGTCTACATCCTGAGATGCTGTAGCTGGTATTTGACTGCATACAGCAACCAGTGTGAACGCTTTTATAGGCGCTCAGTTGGCAGTGCAGCTATGCTCCCACCCGCTGAACCTTCCGTAGCTACCGTACTACCGTGACGGACGTCAGCAAATTTTGCTTTGAACCGTTTGATATCTTTATCGGCATGCCGGGTGTGCCGGTATAAACAAGTATTTCGTGTATGGCATGCAATGCAACTGCCTACACAAACGTGGTTTACTCAGGTGGGCATACGTTCTTGGAAGTAGGATTACATCGACTCTGAATTAGAGGCGTGGCATATTGTCTCACTGTAGATTATGCTCTGTGGTGCTGGCTAGTAGGTCTCAACTCATATCAGCACTCGAAAACGTCATGATGCACCCTAGAGTTTACTGACCATCAATCGTCAGGCAGCTTGTAGAATTAGCCATACCTAGATACCAGCGTATGATCGCACGCGAGCACGTATTCTAAGTGAAGAAACCTCCGAGATTTGCGTATAGTAAACTAGATTGCTCACTAACATGCTAACTTGTACAACTGCATGATTATAGTGCAACATACTGGGGTCAAATCTAAAGCCGCACTAAAATGGTATGCATATTTCATGGTTCCAACAAATCTTGTAACATACTCTAGACTACTGTACCCGTGGTAAGCAAGCGTGCTGAGATATAAATATTGATGTTACCACGTACGTTACTCTCAGTCCACAAGGGATGTGCTGTCTCCCCCTTTCAGCCATGCACGCTATGCAATGACGCAAATTGTCAGGTTCACGTAACCTTGTCGTCCTTTTCTCCAGCACACACATCCTAGATTGCTTGCAACGCCATCTGTACTTGCAGTAATCTTTCTACCCAACAGAGAGTAACGACACAGTAGCGTAAGAAGATTTAGTTCACGAGCGGGGGGAGGATGTGCTATGAGTAAGCAAAACTACCTCGCTTGCCAGACCGTAAAGAGATTTGCAAGGTCACTGTAGAAATTTAGCGCACACTCATAGTATACGGGTTACTGTATTAGGGATAACGCGATGACGACGGACTTTGCTCTGATTTGGGACAGTGATGTGAGTGAAGATGAATTCAAAGACGAAGCAAACTTGACAGAAGAGCAATTTCACAAGAAGCAGGCTTTGATGCAAATGATTCGAGCAGGTTTCCCGAATGATGACGTACTAGAAGGAAGGTCGGTGTGTCTTGCGCACGCACACACACACACACACACACACACACACACACACACACACACACACACACACACACACACACACACACAACACACACACACACACACACACACACACACACACACACACACACACACACACACACACACACACACACGCACGCACGAATCCCCCCCACACACACACGAATCCCCACACAAACCCCTACACACAAACCCCCTCGAACCCCACATGATCCCCACGTATCCCCCCACATAACCGACCCCCACGCACAACCACTTCTCTAAAAATTTTGGTTTTCTGACCTCAATTTCTTATGTTTAATTAATTTTGGGCGGGACGCCAATAATAAGTTTATTATATTTACAATAATTCTGTTTTTTTGTAAAAGTAGACCTATTTGTATATTATTTTTTTTGCCAATAATTGGCATGAGGATTGGTGCAAATATTGAATGTACAATTTACAAGACAACACACTCTTTTGAGGAAATTCCCTAATTGTTTGATAGATGCTCAAATGTGGATAGAAACTTTGCCAACTCATTCTTGGAGTGTCATGATGACATTTTTTTAAAATAATGAAAATATTTGAATGAGGTAGTTGTCAGCTTGGCAATATCATGAAATTGTCAAAAGTCTTGTTGGAACTGAGGACGTCCAAAAAGGTCATAGGACTCTTAATGCAACATGTTTGATACTTCCTTGCTTTGCTATAGCTAAACCAGCTATCTATTTTATTAATTTAGTTGTAAAGAAACGAGTATCAAATGGTTGGATTACTTATATTACTCTAACTTTCAACAAGGAATTAAGTGTGTGTGTGTGTGTGTGTGTGTGTGTGTGTGTGCGTGTGTGTGTGCGTGTGTGTGATAGGTTACGAAACATGCAGCTGCTGCACTATTTAGCCTCGATGCTAGGCCATCTTTGCCTTAGTTGATGGACTATCGCACATGATTATGCGGCACATGACCAGAACAATGTGTCTGAATATACTTTTGCTAATTTTTGTGCTGGTCTGACACTATTCAAGCACCATTTGGCTATCATCATTAATGATCGATATCAATCATTAACATAGCAGGAAAAAGTTCCATTATACCGCATGTATCAATACTTAAGTTTTTGTTAAGGATATTTGCTCTATTTCCTGCATGGAGAGACACCGCTTACTAGATCCGGTCACATAATTGCAAATCAGCACTGTAGAATATTTAGCAAAGAAATGGATTATGACAAGCACAACACAATTTGACATATGTATGCAACTACTTTGTCTTGTAACTTTGGGTTGATTCCACGATGGGGTGTGACCATTTCTCGGCAGCTCCTTATTCATTTGCTGTGTGTGTGTGTGTGTGTGTGTGTGTGTGTGTGTGTGTGTGTGTGTGTGTGTGTGTGTGTGTGTGTGTGTGTGTTCGTGTGAATGAAAATTGTATTTATGTTGAAATATTTTTGCAATAGGTTTGGTAATGAAAAACTACCAAAAGTTTCCTTGAAGCAACGGATTGTGGAGAGATCAAAAGGGACTGGAGCGGCACTGAAGAGCAAGCTGAAACGAAAACGTAAGGAACAAGATGAAAAACATCAAAGCCATCCTACAGCTGGTAAGCCATAACTCAACATCTTAAAATAGTAGCAAACTATTTTGTGTGTAAGTAGTGTTGAAATTTATTTTACATTATTGTTGAATTTAAGGAAGGAAACCAATTTGTGTCATAAAAGATTTTCTACCTGAAATGTTTCGAGCAGTCTGTTGTTGTTTACATATGCAAATCTTAAGTAATATGCTCTCAAATAACAACAGTAGAACCTCGCCAATCCGATTCTCACTAATCCGCATCCTAGCTGATTAAAATTACCTTTAGTGCTCTGCCTCGCATACCCAGATCATAATAGGAATTCCGAGGCAGCTTGATCTGGAGTTCGTGTTGCATTGAAGTGATTGTCTGGTCTTCAGCAAATGTGTGTATTTGACTATTTCGAATCCTTACTGTCACAGTATTTAGAAGTATGTGGTCATTGCAGCTGTGTGTCATATACCATAAACATGACATATAGAGTAGACTCGACCCAGTCTCTCTCCACCCTCAATTGCCAGTCCGGGGAATGACGAGGGCAGAGAGAGACTGGGTCGAGTCTACATATGGAGACATATTTAATTGCACCAGTGGTTTGGATGTTCGAGGTAAGGTTTGGTCCTCTGAGACTGTGTTTTATAATCTGAACGACTTTGCTACTCTGAAGAGGGCTTGGCACCGAGCTGTTTGGATTAGCGAGGTTCTACTGTACTGTGAATTAATCATTGATGCACTTAGCAGAAAAACAAACATGCATAGCTATACCTTTGGTTTCATACTGGTCGACTGCTCGTTGCTGGTCACACGACATTTGTAAAGTGTTGTGTGACTAGTGTTTAGTAGATGGGATTAAATATACGAGTTTTACTTGGTTGGACATATCTAACCTACGATTTAAGAAGAATGGTTACACTTATGTGCTGTTAATAGTTTTAACTGTGCAAATACGGAGTCTTTGATTGGACAGGTTAGCTAGCATTTCAGCATGATATGTAGTTGTCGTTCTGATCTGCTGAAGTCAAACAAATTAACCAGAAGACAAGCTACGCTGAGCACTTGGTGTTATTACCTGCATTTTGAACACGGATAAAGTGATAGTAATTTTTTGTTTAAATCTAATGATAATTTTAAGAAAGGAATCTTTTATTGTTGATTGCCATGTCAAAGCATGTGACCACTACTGGAAAATGTATGATCTGATGATTTTCTTGGTATACATATTAGTATTTGGACTGTCGCTACTGACTCACATGTGCACAGTCACTTGTGCCTTTTGTCAAAAATGGACTAAACTGTATGATTGAGATTTCATCATGCAATACAGACATTTGCAAATGAATTAGTTATTCTCGATTTCCTTCTATTGTGTGGCTTAATCTGAATTGTGTTATGTTATTTTAACTGCAAAGAAAATTATAATGATTTACTATGTGTATGAATGCGAGTAATATGGAATCCAGTTGTTATTAACAAGATGAAACAACTTTAGTAATTTGCGACTTTCTCAATTTATGTAGACGCAGGAGACAAAGCTGATTTGCCGGTTTTTGGTATTCCTATTTCATTGGCTGTCGAGAGAAGTCGACTGTGTAATGGCATCGAATTACCTACCGTGTTTAGGCTGTGTCTTGATTATCTGGAGAGAGAAGGTTAAGAGACAGAATGAATTATGTGACAATGTAATTGTCGATACGTGTTTTTGTTATGAATCAGGTTTGAGTCACGAGGGTCTCTATCGTGTGTCTGGAGTGAAGTCTCGTATTGAAGCTGTTAAAACACAGTTCGATCAAGGTAGAGATCTTGTGTGTCTTTCTGATGTTTTGTTTGTTGTTTGTATGTTTCCTGTGATTGCAATATGTGTCACATGTCTTCATCACATACAGTTGAGCAGGGCACAAAATAACGACGGGACATTTACCGGACGAAATGGTGGTTTGTCCGCTCGTTTGCAACTTTGTCTGGAAACTTATGTGGTCAAATTTTCAGTACCAGCTTTTTGTAATTTTTTCTTTCTGTTGAGTTTGCGTTGACCTATTACATCCTATGCTACACTGTACAGTTAGGTTCAACAAGTGTTCATTCACTGTGGTGTTAGCAGATCTTTACACAGTAGGACCACTAAACCAGGTTATCATAATTAAATAGAGACGTTTTGGCATCTATATGATAACACACCAAGCATCCACTCACATAACTTCGCTCAAATATTCAAGCATCTTACCCTCCTTTGTCTGTCCTACAACGTGCATTGAAACGTAACAAATGCATGTGAATGTTGTGCAGTTTCGAATGGCATCAAGATCTTTGCGTAGTTTCTACACACACCCATGCAGCATCTGCTCTTAGTACAGCATCTGATGGTGTGTGCTGCACTTTTACTGATCTCGATCAACTTTGTTCTTGGTTCTTGTTCTTGTTGCAATTGCCTGCCTAACTGAGGTCAGACTTGTCACTGTAATTAGAAAGTGTAGATCGCAACTGAGACGCTGTAAATTGCATGTACAGAGAAATGACCTGATCTCTGTTTTCATGCTGACATATAATTATTTAATTTTGTACTTAAAACATTCTGCAAAAAATCTTCTATATCCGGTCAAAGGTGAAGATGACAGGATGACAGGACATCATGTCCGATGATTTTGCAGACGTTATTTTGCACCCTCATTGAGTTACATCAGTGAAAACGATTGAATTTCTATTAGATTAATGGTTCCAGTTGAGAAGAGACCTTTATACCACTTTGTGACACTGTCGTAGCCCTTTTGTTTTATGCTGTTAGTTTGAGGAAATTTCTGACCGGGTAAGAATTGTTAGCAAATTATGTCAAGAGATGAAGGTGTTCTCAGATTGTGTCTAATCTGGACTACCATCTTGCTAAGGAGCAACAGCTGTGAAAGCTTGTGACATGTATTGTATTGTGACATAGAATGTGGTCACATGTGACTTGGAACGAGTGGGTATGACAGACAACCCAAAAGTGTGTGTGTGTGTGTGTGTGTGTGTGTGTGTGTGTGTGTGTGTGTGCTTGTATGCGTTTACGAATTCAAGCAATCAATCAAATTCGTATATGTGTGTGCATGTGTATATTTTATAGCTTTTCTGCAGAAGTTTCTTTCCAAACTGAGCCGAGCCAAGCCAACCCCTGCCAGAGAGCTAAGCCATCCCCTCTCCCCCTTTATACGACGTTCAGAAAGGCGAACCAGCGTACTTTGTGGTTGTGTCTTTTACTATGCACGGCCACGTGTACACCAGAAACGTTCGCACTATGCGATGTGAGAAAGCCTAGCTAGGTGAGTATGATGCTGGGGTGAGGGCCTGGCTACATGAGACGACAGTTCGGCCATTGGTTACTGTTTACACAGTGAATGCAATCCGAGCCGAGTTGAGCTAACTGTGCTGGCACAGCAGTTTGAGATGTACCATTCCAGCTCGGCTCAGCCTGCGTTCACACTACTTTCAAAAGCAAGCCGACTGGTGCCGGCCAATGATGTCCTGGTTACAAGTGCCCATGCGAGCGGACTATTAGATGCACGTATTAAAGTGTACTTTTTTTTATCATTTGCTTTCTATTGTTTTCGTTCTTAACCGTTTCTTTTGTTGGTATGCATTTGTTGCTGTGCTTTGTGTTACTGCACTTTTTGTATTGATATCTTAATTCAGATAATATATTCACCAAGCCATTGCTTCTGGACTTTGACAGCATGCTAAACCATGTGACATTTAAGAAGTGTCATTCAAACATAACAACGAGCCATTCTGAGATTAATGCAATTGATTGTATTTTAGGCCAGACAGTGGATTTTGAGCAGACAGACATTAACACTATTACTGGAGCTCTCAAGTTATACCTACGTGAGCTACCTGAAAACATTCTAACACCAGAGTTGGCGCCTGAGTTTGAAAATGCTGGAAGTAGGAGCTTACAGTTTGTTGGTGACAAAACAAATATAATTTGTACGTTCGTAAAGGAGAGAAAAATGCTGCTCAACTGGGAGAGCTGTTTTCTCAGCTACCATCGTGCAACAAACTGATGCTGACGTGGTTACTTTTGCATATGAAGCACATCACAGAAAATGTGAGTTGACTTGATTTGATTTGTTTCTGTTTTGTGGCATTGTATGTATATTACTGCTTGAGGTAAGTCAAATATGTTACTATATTGAAATGCACATGTCCTATTATGGCGTAGGTACTCTTAGGTGTTTTGTTTAGCCATATTGGATCAATGCAAGGAGGAAAAAGTAGTATTATTATGAAGCTTGTTTGGACAATGTTTCATTACATTATCGAAATTGGATTTGGTAGACTGTAATGTACTAGTTTGGACTTCTTTATTTTTTGTATTTTTGTATGTATGTATGACTGTGTGATTTGATGTTTATGGAAAATTATAATGTTATTTATGGATATTTTAGCTATGCTAATCAAATTATGTATTCTAATCCTTTGTTACTGTTATTGTTGATTAACAAGGTGGGCCAATAGATATGTAGATACAAGTATACTGTAAAACTTTATATAGTGGTGGTTAACTTACACGCTGTACAGATAGCATATAAATACTGATATATCTATGGTAAAGCAGTTAATTTTACTGCAAGCTGTTGGTTATACACAAACTGAATTGTGCCTACTAATGGTCTGTATGTCGAGAGTCAATCATTTTCTCATACGTCATCTATACTAGGCTATGCATAGATTATGAAATCCGGGAATAAGCCTTAAATCGTTCTGATTGAATGTAGCATTTGTCTACACTTGATGTTGTAGTCATGAAGTTAGAATATTGATATGTATACTTATATATATATATATATATATATATATATATATATATATATATATATATCACTGTGAGCAGATTGTTGTCCGTTGGTAACTCAATGTTGTTTCTGTGTAGAGTGCAGTGAACAAGATGAGTGGCCCCAATCTTATTATTGTCTTCAGTCCTACTCTGCATATCAGCCAGAATCTTCTTAACTTTATGTTTCAAAATGTTGATCTCTTAGTAGGAGATGCAATAATAGAAAGGTTTGTTATTTTCCTTGAAATATATTGTTTTTCTTGAAACATAGTTTGGTGAGTATCTGTATATGTATGAAATGCTTCAAATGTGTACATGTAGTTAATGTTTAATTAACCATTGTCACTAGAGGCACAGTTAGCCATTGTCAGTAAAGGCACAGTAAATATTGGCAAACTATTTTGAAGAGCGAGTTTTTAGAATTTGATTTATAATGTATTTATCTGGCAAACATGACTATTTCTTGTTAATGAATGCAGTGCACAAGTTGTTCATGATGGTTGGAAACATTTAACTACATAAATGTCATACAAGTACTTTAGTTGCTATATTTGTTGCCAATATGTTTGTGTCATCATGGTTTGCAATATGTTGCATACTTGCATATTTGAGTGAAATCCAAATTTTGGTTATGCTTATATTTCCACATGGATGTGCTTGTGATGGCTTGTTTTAGATATCCTAAATTTAACAACTTTGTAGCATCAGCAACAGCTTTATGTTCCACAAGAACAAGTAAAACAATTTACTCGAATTGTATAACACTAAGCAATTGGAAGAACTTAAGTGTGTTGTCAGGAAACATAGTGATTTAATTAGTCATTGCGCATGCATACAGATTTGTGAGACTAAAGGGATCTCAGAGAGAGCACATGCAATCACATTTATGTTTAGGTCGGAGTTTTGGCAATGTGCGATTGCTATTTTGGTTTACTAGTGTACTTTGTATTACATTCACTTCTAGAAGTGACTCACTAACTCTCTAGCTAACGGATGTATGGTGTGACATTACAGACAAGCAGGTTTGTAATTGGTATAGTTGAAAATACACATCAAATTGAATGAGCATAGAATACGGCCATACTAGCTGTTCAGTATCATGATTAGTGTCATAGATATATAATTGTAAATGGATGCTGCTAACTGGGATGTACCGGCGTTACTGTTTAGTTATGTTTTGTATTGTATTTGAAGGTACAATCCAAGTGAGGCTCAGCGTGCTAGTCGCAGAAGTCTGAGAATGATGAATACGTTAGAAATTGGTTCTGTTGCACCAGAGTGAGTATACTTGTCATTAACAAAGAGCTATTGCGTTGTCATTAATGACCATAGACCTAAACAGAATTCTTGCATAGGTATGAGAAGAGGGTTTAGGATGTATGCTGTACTCACGTACTGGTAGCATACACTGCTCTTGATGTTCTATTGTACTATGAAATTTTGGCTCCATCAATCTTTTGCAAAATGGTTTAATATGTCTATTTTTAAATTTTGGCAAATATTAATTAATTTGGCGATATGCAGCTGCAGTGGGCTCATTTACTGCAGCGTACCTCCCAATTCTGGCTCTTGTCTCTGGTGTGTACTCGTTGTAGTTCACACATGCATGTGACTTGCCAGTGGATCTGGAGCTCTGTGACCTAACACAACTTACACCATAGTTGGCTCATTCTACTTTCCTCTTTGGAAAAGGAAGATGGTCCACACATCGAGAGAGAGAGAGAGAGAGAGAGAGAGAGAGAGAGAGAGAGAGAGAGAGAGGGAGGGAGAGAGGGAGGGAGGGAGGGAGGAGGGAGGGACGGAGGGAGGGAGGGAGGGAGGGAGGGAGGGAGGGAGGGAGGGAGGGAGGGAGAGAGAGTGGGAAGTGAGGGGCACTCTATTGTTTGATAGTTTGAAAGTACCTGTGCAGCGCCACGAATTTGCAACAACAGATGTGCGCATGTGCGACGAGACATTTGAAAATTTGGTGAATTCTAATTTGGCTATTCAATTGCCAATTGCCATATTGCCAAATTAAAACTGTCGCCAAACTTTCCTGGTCTACGGTATATGCACTACGTTTCTGTAATAGTCTACTCGACACGATTACTGCAATGTCATAAAAAGCTTGACGTGTTTATAGTTTGGATAAAATCTAACCTCCATTTTGTCTGAAGATTGTTCAGGGACGGTCATCATTGAGGCAGAGAGGGTTATCGTATGATTGCATTTGTCCAGACCATGTCTGGCATAATGAGGCACAACAAAGATGCAGCATTCTAAACTTACAATGCCTGTTGACAATTAACAGTCAGATCAAAGTAACCATGTATGCTGTTTGAGCACCAGTTTACACTCTAAAGGCTAAATTGGATTAATTAAGGGTGAACTTGATGTAGCCTAGTACACTTGATATTTCAAGCTACACTAAAGATGTCCATTGTAAGGACGCACTTATTCAGATAGGGGCTTATTAATATTGAACAGTTTTGTTAATAATAATTTCAAAAAGCACATTTGACCATTTTTACCACCTTGGCGCTGTTAATAAGATTGACTCTTTTTGGATATTTACAGTACTGTTGTGTTGCAGGTTTGTGTCCAGTGAATTAAAGAGATTGTCTAGTGTTTTGGAGCTGTTACACTCTGAACTACAGTCATATCAGCTCACTGTTGAAGAAGTAACGCAGTTCACAAGGTGATAAGTTGTCAGTTTAGGTGTTGTAAAACAAATATGCTGTTAGAGAGCAACACGAGAGGAAGAGATTTGGTCAGTTCAAAGGGTGCTTACGCAGCTGAAAAGGAGAAACAGGCAGATGAAAGGAATGGGAAAGGCCTTGTCTACAGATGACTTGTTAGCAGAGACAGAGCAAGAAGGTAAACATAATGAAATATAATTGATAGAAAAGAATCAGTAACTGTACTCTTCCATTACTGTAATTTACATACTATGGTACTCCCTTGATTATTACCGCACCGCCAAAGGTTGGCCAGAGTCAAAGGTCAAATATGGGATGGGCCTTTTAAAAAACTTGACACCTAAAGTTGTTAATTTGCGGAAGTGATTGATTAAGTATCTTAAACAGCATATTTGTATTGCTACACTTTTAGTAGAACTTCAAGCCACCGCCACTACATATAATATAGAAACCTAATCTACTATATGGTATGTTGGTCAGCAAACTGTCAACATGTGGTGCAGGCATGTGCAATGATGCCAGCTAGCAAACAGTCACTGTGGAAAGCAACATTTAGCACTAATTTAAGGACGACGAGGTGTGAAAGTCTGAGAGCCTTTGCCAAAGTTGGGACTGGGGCTTACTTGAGCCCTGAAGTGACAATCAAGGGAATACAGTAAATACAAAAGTGGTAATTGCCTATGAGGTTGTGTATGCTGTGATGGAGACCATTGTCAACATCTATTGTAGAAATCTGCTTAATTTTGTGTGTTACGTCTAGTTTGCAATAGTTGTGACCGTTTAGTTGAATTGCTGTCAAACGGTTTCTGGTATTATTTTTCACTTTTCACTATAATGTTTGTCTTATTGTTTGTACATTAGTCGGTAATGTTTCTTCAGTTTGTTAGTTTGTAATTTCAATTTTCTTTATATCTAATTGCTAGGTGAGTTCAATGGAGACAACAGGGTGATAAACCCTATATCATCCCATTGTCCAGGACGACGGGATGATATAGTATATCAACACTAGAGCTGATATGAGTTTTACAACCAAGCATGCTGCTTCAAATGGCAGTGGACTAGCTTGGAATCACACATCAAAACGAGATATAAATTATTTATCACATGCTACCGAGGCTATATCAAATTTATCAGAGTCTCCACTCTCGGTGTACTCGATAATTCCCTAGGCAAATTGTATTGCGTGTCGATCTGGTAAATCTGATATTGCCCTCGTAGTATAATAATAATAATAACAATAATTTATTTTTATCACACCATCTGGTGTAGTTCTCTCTTAGGGGCAACATAAAACCACATGCACATGCGGACAAATGACATAACTAACACACAAAATACTCAACCTACATGTAAATATATTTCCATCTATCATATTCAATCCGTGTCTAGGATAAATACGTCTAACTATTAGCAATGCTAGTCCTCTCACAAGTTCATTTCTTGATTGTGTAGCCTGTTTAAGGAATTTAGCCTGTAGTATTTCATCTTAAGAGATGCCCCAACAAAACCAGGAATTTTTTTCCACTATAGAGTCTCTTTGTCTCATACCAAGTCCACGAAGAATACCTTTTCGATACGCTGTGTAACAGACGTCTCAACTAGACTTTTTTCAGAGTTCCACAAATGACTTCCATATGTGAGAACTGGAATAGTTGACTTTCCATGACCTTCATCCACACACTATCTTTTGAACAACTCCACCAAGTCGGCTAATGACACCATTCACAGCAGCATAAATTTCCTTTTTGCTTCCAATGTGCTCTGTACCATACAGTAATTATTCATGATGACGCCCAAATATGTTATTTCCCCCTCGTTTGGTAATCTATTGCCATTGAGAAAAATGTCTAATTCACTAGAGTGTTTCCATCGTTCTGCTTGAATGTAATCACGACTCTCTCTTGGTGTTGTATATCAGATGATGCTTACTGCATGCTCAGTACATATATCTAACATTTGTTGTAGTCCAGCAACACTTGGAGACACTAGTGTTATGTCGTCTGCGTAAGTCAAGCACCCCAGGTACAGACCTGCTATTTTAGCTCCGACACCAGAAAAGCTAAGCTGTGTCAAAAGATCATCTATATAGAGATTGAACAGAGATGGAGACAAAACACTTTCTTGTCATACTCCATTTCCAACCCCAAAATGTAAGGAACAATTGTTGTTCCACTTAATTTTCCTTTTTTTGACCTGAGTACCACTTGGCAAGAAATTTAACCAAATATACAGGAGCACTTCTATCCAGTAACTTGTTAAACAGACAATAAAAGGAAACTTTATCATATGCTTTATGTGATAACCTATATTTGTTTCTTTGTTTGTCTGTCTTCCTCCCTAAAACAGCTTCTATACTTTGCACCAGTAGTGAAGTTGTGAATAGCTGAATTTTATTGGTAACACTATAATGATTAAGTGTTAGCGCATTTTCGCTAGACTCGTACCAGGACTCTTCTCGTGCTTGTATAGCCATGCACGTGCGTATACGGGTGCATGAGAAGAGACCTAGGGTATGAGTCTACATTTTCACTAAGTTACCAACAAGGTTCTGTCTTCATTATTGAAATTCTGTGTCAATAATTACTGATTTGTTATTGTACCCTAAACACTTACACTGTTGGTACGTTGCTCATAGGCTTAATTAATTAATACAGTTAGTGTATTTTCACTAGATTACGAATGAGAGTCTGTCTCCTTAGTTGAGAATCTGGGTCGGTCATTGCCTGATTTGTCTTTAACTTGTTTAAATCAGCAAATATTTTTGTTATGGATGTGCACTTCAAACAGAGAAAACAACAGGTCCATGTGTGTTGTTTTTCTATCTCGTTTCGTACAATTTTATGCAACACTTATCTGAATGTTATTGTGTTACTGTGCAAGAGGATCCACCGAATGACAAACTATTAGAATTGCTTAACATTAAAATTCAGTTATAAGTGATGAAAGATATTATGGGTTGATTTTATACTTCTATTTGGGGTTAAAGGACAACAGAGTATTTAGAATTTGATGCCAACATTGCCAAGACACAGGAATTTGCTCTCTAAGTTCAAATGTTTTACAATGATTGTTTTACCTGTGTACACTGATTACACTGATGACATGTACTGTGTAAAGATTGTCGGCTATGGCTGTGCATTGATGAAGTGGGTGATCTAATCTCAACTGATATACAACAGTTAGTGAAAGAGAAACTGTATGTAGACTTACATTTACTGCAAGTGATAAATGCATTGTATATTGTCACAATATAAAAAGCAAGGGTACTGTAAATCAAGAAATTTTTGGTGGCGTAAAAATTTCAGTACATAACTCCTGAAAAGTCCTTGTGGGCAGCGATCTATTTTGGTGAAACTCATCGGAAGCTTGAGACTCCTGGCTGGATGCACAGTGTACTACAACTTACAACTACGCAGTTGTTCAACACAAGAGTAGATGTGCACTATGTAGTTAGATAATATTTGCAATAATTTACCATGTTTACAGGCATTGCTGTTGGCTCTTAAAAGTTTTGACAATTTTCACAAAATTTAGGTAGAGAATTAAGTTAGGTACTTCATAGTCCATACCAAAATTACTGAAATACATTGCCACTGAAAATTTCTTGGTTTACAGTAGTGAGACTCAGTATTGCTAGAGATTGAGAATTTATGATCTTCTCTTTATAAATGCCAAGAATGATTACACATTCTGTAGCATATTTTAATGTATCACGAATTGATGTATGAGTAAGTGTATTTTTAAGGTTGTCGTTGTTTCTAACCCTACGATTGAAAATAGAATAGTAAAATATAGAATTGCTCTATTGACAATGAGTTCTATCTAGAGTCATATGATGAACTATGGAGGGAAGAATGTGAGTTGCGTATCGAATGTGAGGTAAGACATTTACTACATGCATCTACATGGTTGCTTATACACTATTTTGTTCAGGAGTTGGAACATATGGAAGAGCAGTTTCGAAAGGATATAGACACAGAACAAGCAGCGGTTGACCAATTGAAAGTATGTGCTGATGGTTTTGGTCTGTGGTAGAGTTGATGATTGAGATGACAGTGATGCTTGCAGAATGTTAGGCATACCTGTATTTAAATGTATTAGTGCTAGTTGTTGCAGGCAAACATTGATGAACTCAAATCAACTTTACCTCAAGACTATGTACTTCAGGCTCATTCCGATACAGCAGACATTGATTTGGTAATCAATTTGTGATGTTTGTGACACGTACTATACTTACTGGTTACATGCATGTAAAAACCTGGCAAATTGTGCTGTGTGTATGAGTGTGTGTGTGTGTGTGTGTGTGTGTGTGTGTGTGTGTGTGTGTGTGTGTGTGTGTGTGTGCATGCGTGCGTGCATGTGTGTGAGTGAGTGCATGCCTGCATGTGTCTGTCTTTGGCTGTGTGTGTGTGTGTGTGTGTGTGTGTGTGTGTGTGTGTGTGTGTGTGTGTGTGGTGTGTGTGTGGTGTGTGTGTGTGTGTGGGTGTGTGTGGGTGTGATGTGTATATATTATTTATGTAGAGTGGTTGTGAGGATGAGAAGCAGATTATCAATCATCTCAATGACCTCATCAAAGACCTCTTGGTGAGAAATACTCTCCTTGCATTTTGGCATGTGAATGACTCAGTGATAATGATCAATTTTGTCTATAAATGTCTAGGAGGAACGTGATAACTATGTGGCCGATATTGCCCTAGAGCACGAGGTTAGTGCAAAAGTAAGAGCACAACTCAGGCTCGCCAAATGTCCTGAAGCCTCTTGATGCAAGAAACCCAAGTTCAACACAACTGACAGAGCATGTATGATGCGATCAGAACAATATCTTGACATACCCATCATGTGTATATATCTGGTGCTGCAGAATAAAAGTAATAATTCCTTTTCTGTCTGAAGAGTGTGTAGTTGGCATACGGTAGTCTGTAGACTCACGTGCAGTACTGTAGTTGGGGGTACATACTCTGTAGCATGTATGTGTAGGCATTTGTCTGATTAACTGATATTTAGATAGATCACCTCATATCTATTTCTTTGAATAATGGCCGGCCTCGAACAGAAGCCGCCCACTATTAGAAGCCTTGCTGAGCTGCCCTCGAATTTGAGGCCGCACCAAAAAATATTAGACTGCAAAGTTACTGGCCACGCCCATATCACATGCTTTGATGCTTCCGAATCAATCTCATCCTATTAGGTGCACTCCTCTATCAGTTATATCAAGTGTCCAATGTCAACAGAAAGAAATGTGACGTTCAAGTGCCAACCTGTCATGGTGCGAAGTAGAGACTAAAAGATAGAGGCCGCACTCGTTTAGAGGCCACAGTCCATAACCTTGCTAAAAATAGAGGCTGCGGCCACTATTCGAAGAAATACGGTAACATGAAAACATTGACTATTTTACAATTTACTGAATTTGAAAGTTTTGTCCAACCATCATAATTCTTTTTTCATTATTTATCATCATCATTGTGTGTAGCATGGACACATTTCACAGGCACAACAGATTCAATTTGGCATAGATGCCCTAGCAAGTTTGTTACATCTTGCAAAAGACAGTACTTGCTATATAATGGTTCCAATATTTCAACATCTTCGACATCCGAGAAACGGTCGACATTAGTAATACCCACTGGATTTAACCCCGTTGTCTGTCTTTGACAGGTAGCTAAGAAAGTACGAGCACGTTTGCTACCAACTGTGGTATTGTCAATCAGTGCCTTGGGTATACTCAGTACTGCAGCTTGAAGCACAGCAGCTAAGTCAACATACTCTGGTGCTACATTGATGTTCTCTAAAATTTTGGACCTCAGAACACCATCTATTAACAGCTCCACGAAACCGCCACCTTGCACTGCCATAGCCATTTCAGAGTTAGAGAGTAGTTGTGTCCACATACGAAGACATTTCAATGCATTATGTAAAGCGATGTAATACACTTTGGCTAAGCCTCTGGTTGGAGCACACAAGACCATGTGCTTCATCGATACCCCTTTGATGTTAACACAGTCTTCTTTTCCAAGTGCAAGCTGCTCGATAGACTCATACTTGTAAAGTGCATTATGAGGAAGGTCAAACACGCCGGGAAGCGAACAGATATTCAAAGAAAGATGCTCTGCATAGAGTTCTATGTCTTCTTCTGAAACCATAGGGACAACAGCAATTTTATGCCACAACAATGATTGGATACAGGACGTTGGGCAGATACCAGTCATGATGAGAAGAGTAACACCCTGAGAGTGTAACGCAGCTGCTGTTTTTGCTACATAGCATTGTTGCCATTCTGTAACTGCAGAAACAGATTGAGTTGCAAGGGTAGTGCTATGTGCTGATTTGGGTAGAGAGACAGTGAAGTCTCCCTTTAGTAAAATGAAATATCCACCGTGCCAATTGTGTTTGTCGATGCCAAAGACAACTGACCTGCCAATAACGATCCCATCAACCACTCGAGACTGTCGAACAGACAAACCATCGACTGTTGTGCAGCAGCATGGAAATAAGTCAATGACACGAGCAACATACTCACTGACATTCGAGTCAGCGCTGCCCTCGCCTCTAAAAAGTAAATTGACAAAATCCAAAAGCAGCAAAGACAAGAAATCTCTAACTGATGACGAAAACTTTCCATTTAGTTGCGTTTTTAGAATATCTGATGCCACGTGATGCAATGCTCTACAATCAGTCAAACTTGTTTTCTTTGATGACTGGACTAATACCGGCAAAATCATTGATTCCAATACGTGCTTTTGACTGGCAATCATCTGCCTGCCAATTCTGGCTGTCTCGAGTACACTGTCGACACGATTGACGATGTTTCTGAGAGCCGCAGTAACCATTAGCACGAAAGCTTTACTGTTATTTCCATGTCGGCCGTGGAACGTCGTTACGGCATCGATTATCGTTTTGCCTCCGGGATGCTGGACGTCGACGCATGATAGAATAGTTGAACCGTCGTTCGTCATCAGAACGTCTCCTGAATGCAATACGATTAGACTGTCGAGTCCGTTTGGGCCATAGCTAGATTTCAAAACGCTTTCTAGAGCCTCTGCAGCTCGGAGACAAGACTTCAAAAAAATGGCACACATTCTAACAGCGGGAGAATACCCGTATGTATGGCGGCTTACCCGTATGCACAACAGAGACAGTTTGCGTGAGTATTACGCAATAGACTGTCAGTGTTAAGTCATGAAGGTTAGTACTTGCTGTAACTAAAGCAACTAAGTAAATTTGTAACTCAGTTGGGTTTCTGTTCTAGCTCGATGTTTGCAATTCTAGAAGAACGCGCGCTAAAGGTGTCACAAAAACTATGTAGTAGATTAAATCAACTCTAGTCTAGACCTTGCGCAATGATTTCACTTTCAACTACGTTCCAAATAAAACCTCAGCACGGAAGCACACTACGAGCTCGGTTTCAGACGTCATTCGTTGATATCTCTCGCGCAACAATGGCGTCCGGTGATGTCAGTCGACAGGGAGGATTCCACCGCACAACAGTCGGCGAGACGGTTTTCGAAATCCCTCATCGATACCAGTACCTGAAAGCAATCGGTAGCGGAGCGCAGGGCGTCGTCGTGTCGGCACTCGACACTCAGATAGGCCAGCGTGTAGCAATCAAGAAAATGGCCAAACCTTTCCAGAACGTGACGCACGCGAAACGCGCCTACCGCGAACTGGTGCTCATGAAGTCGTTCAATCATAAGAACATCGTCGGCTTGCTCAACGCGTTCACTCCCGACAAGGATTTGTCGAATTTCTCCGACATCTACATTGTCATGGAACTGATGGATGCGAATCTGTCGCGCGTCGTGCACATCGATTTGGACCACGAGAGGTTGAGTTTTCTGCTCTATCAGATGGTGTGTGGCATAAAGCATATGCACGCCGCGAATATCATTCATCGGGATTTGAAGCCGAGCAACATTGTTGTCAAAGAGGATTGCTCCCTAAAAATTCTCGATTTTGGATTGGCAAGGGCTGCCGACGGGGGATTCATGATGACCCCGTATGTGGTCACGCGGTATTACAGAGCGCCAGAGGTAATCTTGGGCATGCGCTATACGGAGAATGTCGATGTATGGGCTATCGGGTGTATATTTGCCGAGCTTGTTCGAGGACAGATTCTCTTCCCGGGAACCGATCATATCGATCAATGGACGAAGGTGATTGATTTATTAGGGACACCTTCACGACCATTTTTACAAAAGCTGCAGCCGAATGTTAGACTATACGTTGAGCAACTACCATATAAACGAGGTTACTCGTTTGAGGAATTGTTTCCCGACGAGCTTTTTCCGAACAGCACACGAGAAGACAAGGATCGGACTCAACTTGCTCGGCATTTGCTGACTAGGATGCTGATGGTCGATCCGACAAAGAGGATCACGGTCGACGAATGTCTTAAACATCCCTATATCCATCAGTGGTACGATGCATCGGAAGTCGAGGCTCCACCGCCTCTACGTTACGATCACTCGGTCGAAGAGACCGACCATCCTGTCGACGAGTGGAAGGCGCTACTATACAGAGAGGTCATCAACTGCAAGGAACGGGACCGACCTGCTGTTAGCAAGCCATAAATATGGATATCGCATTGCGCAGTTACCTCAAGGGAGTAGCATAGGCTTAGCTCTTTGTCTGCCAATGATGTTTTTGTAGTCAGCGGGTATTTAATGATGAATGTGTTCCTTAGTGTGAGGGACGTGTTACCATGTGGCTTTGGCATCAACTTACTGCTACATCAATAAGAAACTTGAGTGTAACTGTCGGATTTTTACTGTTAATGTGTTACATGCTGTTGCTCTTACATTGGATGCTTGTAACATTTGATCTAGTATCTTGTGTATAGAAAGACATCACCAGCATGGCGAGTCGAACTTCATAAATGGGCCCAAATTTGGCACACCACGGGACTGCTTTGGGACCACAACTGTTGATATTAGTATTGTTTAAATTATTGATATTAAATATGGTAAGTTAAATTAATTAATGCCTGTAAATTTATTAGACTCGAGCCCAGTCTTCCTCCTTCCTTCGTTGCTACACCACGTGCGCTATCTGTCCACGTGTGTGTGTATAAGCCAACTACTCTACACATGTGAAATCATATGGACCTATGCATACGTGACGTTTTTTTATTAATTAATTCATACTAAAAGAAGAACTGCTGCCAAGATTTGAAAGCCTTGCTGTCAAACTGATAATTATTATTAAATAGTTATTTACCATTCATTTTGTCTGCTGCCACAGTAGGGCATGTGACGTCATACTGTTGCGGAAAGGAGGACGGTGAGAACTAGGAGACAATAGCCATACTAAACGGCTCTGAAATGGTCTCGTCGTGAGTGAGCTACACTGTGACACAGATTCAGCTCTACATTGGGTTCTTTGTCGAATTGGCGTTTCTTTGAGGTGCAGTGTAATAAATGCGGTGTCGTGACGTAATCCTTGTGTCAAAATTCCGTGCCTGTTGTGATGGCGCTCAACCGTTCTGCTGTGTTGAGGCGCCCGCTGCTTATGACGTATCTATCGTGCACGCGATGTCTGCCCCCTTGTCAGGACTGTGTAGGCGATTGTTGTGGATGCAAAAGCACGTGCGCGTGTCATTTTGTGCGTCGCTTGTTGTGCTCGGAAACGGCGGCGTCGACCGAAAAATAGAGAAGCGACACGTACAAACATGGCGGAGGTTGATGTTGACAGTGCGTCGAAAGCAGACGACACAGTCGAAGGCAAGTCGTTTGAGGGCAACCAATCGGAGACTGCAACTCCTAGACAGCGAGTTGGGTCCAAGTCAATGAAGGATTTGGCAGCCAAACTCGATCTAAAACGCTCCCTAGGCATCCGAAGTTCTCTAGAGGGTGCAGGTCCGGAGCTGGCTTTGTCGTTTCTGCAAAGAGGAAGTAGCAATTTGACGGCTCTGAAAGCTCGACTGGCATCTTGTTCGGACGAGTGGATGTCTGGATTTCTGGATATTAACGGATTGGAGCTTCTGTTTGATCATCTGGTGAAATTGGGATCGAAGGGGTTTATGAAGTTTGCTGATGCTGTTGACCAGCTTTCTTGCGTGGGCTGCATCAGAGCAGTTATGAACTCGAGCATTGGTCTGGAGTATCTCATTGACAGTCCAAGTCATACATATGTGAGGACCTTGGCAGAAGGTGGGTGAACATATTTGATATCTAGACCAGCTCCTCAATCTTTCTCTTGTTGTATGCTGTGGGGTTAGGTGGTTTGTAATTAGTAAAGTCAATTATGGAACATTAATAAATATTTTGACATAAGTCAACATTATATACTTCGGCCAGTGACTAGGTGATGTGTTCACATTGTTGTCAATTTTATTATGAAACAGGAAAAGGACACTGTTGTGCTCGTATCATTGTCTATCTATATATGCTACCAGGATATTTAGCAGTGTTTATGCGAGACAATTGTCAAATAGCCAAATGCTACAAGTAGAAGTCGCTGATGATAAAATGGTAATGTCTCCTTGCCAATTTGGCTAGCTGTTACAGTGTACCGTGTATGCCTTTTCCTGGATTAGATCTTGCAAGCACAGTCACTAGAGTGCACTACGAATAGCAATTTAGCCCAACGCATTCGATCTAGAATGCCAATCTATTGTGCACGCTCTGTTTATGTCTTGCACATAGAGCACTCTGCATACGGCTGCCATAAGCATCGAACTAGAAATAATCACAGTGAAGGTGACAGTCATGGTTCTGAGGATGACTGCCAAGGTAAAATGGAAGCAGAGCAATGGTAGAAACCAAGATGATGACGATGATGACTTTAATGATGTTGAACTTTGATGATGCTGAGCGTAGAAGGTCCTGGCCAAAACTTCAAGACTTTGATTTTGAGGAAATTTTTAAATTTTGGTATAAAAAGCTGAGAAGGATGGCACTCAGTGCTTGAAGTTGGTCTCAGTATGGTTAGCAATTACATTTTAGTGTAGTAGTTGTAGTGTCTAGTTTGTATACAAATGGCGATGCTCAACACTAACTCAAGGAGTTGACAGATTCTGTTAAGTATTTAACAGTCGTACATGTGCTGGAGTATCTTAGTATGGTTTTGTGCAGTTTCATTGCTAAGTTGCATTCTAGATCTGTTCTTACTTCTGCTTAGCTGTTGACACAAAGAATACAATGGTGAAGATGCAAGTGTTTGACCTGCTTTCTGCTATAACTGTTTACTCTGAACTTGGATACACTCTTGCTGTAGATGCTCTAAAAAGTTACAGAGTAATGAATTATTTATTTTTTCTTTATGGTGTTTGTACACTGTTGACCAGCTTTGTGTAGAAAACAAAAGGCCAATCGTATCGCTTCAGCCTACTAGTAAATGAGTTAAGAAATGCAGAGATGGAAACGTATTCTCTTTCTGTGTTGTCTCTCATCAATTGTCTAGTCAGTGCTGCCCCAAGTATAGAAGATCGCATTCGAGTCAGAAACGAGTTCATTGGTGAGTACAATAGCGTATGCTGTGCCACATTCCTGTTACCTCTCCGGTTCTCTTTATAACAGAACGATGTGAATTTATCTTTTAATTTTATTGTATTTTTTGTACAGGTCTGAAGCTGCTTGATGTGCTAACTCAGTTGAGGTATGCTGAACATACTCTATAGCATTATTTGGTTTTTTATTCTGTTATAGGCATTCGGAAGATGATGATTTAAATACACAGATTGACTTGTTTGATGAGATCAAGCAACAAGACGATGAAATGATGTCATCTGGTGGGATTGACCTCAACAATCATCTCGACATGTTCAGTGCTATATTCTGTAAAGTAAGGAGAGATGAGATAATTTAGTCAGTTTGTTTAGACTGTGTCGTCCATTTTAGGTGAGTGACACACCAAGGGCAATGAATTTCTTGAGCATTCTTCAGCATCTCTATCTGATTGATAAAGATGGTGCTTCTGGAAATATAATATGGGAGGCAGTGGAGAAGATTGTTCGTCGGGCCACAGTTCTGGCCTCCAGTGAAGAGAAGGCAGAGCAAGTAGTAAACAGTGGTTTATCACAGCTCCTAGTCGCTATTCAACGTGATGTGTCTAAAGTGGTTGAGGAGACGGCAGATGAACAGGTGGTTGGAGATGACGGTGACGATGATGACGATGACAGTGATGATGATTTTGTGACACCAATTTCGTCTCCTGTCCATACCCCAAAGCTTCAGAGGAGCACGGTCTCAGTTGCACAAGTTGAACAGCCAACTTTACAAACTGATCTCTCATTGGATGAAGATGCCAACACTTCAACGGCTAGTATTCCTTTGGTGCAGTCTATAGCCTTACAACCTTCAGGTGGTGTTGGGCAAGCGAGTGCTTCTTTACCTCCATCTTTGCCACCTCCACCACCTCTACTGCCTCCTGGACAGTCAGGAGTTCCTCCTTCTCCTCCTCTGCCATCTCCAGCTCTACTTTCACCTTTTTCTGGGCAGCCAGATATACCACCACCTCCATCTCTTCCTGGACAGCCAGGAATCCCTCCGCCTCCTCCTCTTCCCGGACAGCCAGGGATTCCTCTGCCTCCACCTTTTCCTGGACAGCCAGGTGTTCCACCACCTCCGTTTTTTCCTGGACAGCCAGGAGTCCCTCCTCCTCCACCTCTTTTTGGTCAAGCCGTTGCTGGACATCCAAGACCACCTGGTGGGCCTCCACCACCACCTCCCATGTTTGGTGCTATGGCTGGACCAGCTGTTGCAGTTGATGCACCCTTGCAACGCAAGCCTTCTAAGAAAATGAAGAAGTTCAATTGGAGCAAGTTACCTGTCAATCGAATTCAGAGTCCAACCGGGCAGACTGTTTGGAATCGTGTACACCAAGTCCAAGCCCAGAAACCTCGTGGAACGAGGCTAGACCACGAACTAGTAGAGACGCTATTCTCTCAGCCACAGATTGAAAAGAAGGAAAAGCAAAAGGAGAAAAAAAAGGACACCGGAGTGGTATTTTGAAAACCAATCACTGTTGACCATCTCATGAAATAGAGAGAACTGTATGTTTGCAGGTTGATCTCTTAGATCAAAAAACGAGTTTAAATGTGAACATCTTTCTGAAGCAGTTCAAACGGTCATTCTTACTATAATGAGCTTATTTATATTGATGTGAACGTTAAATGCATGATCGTTTAGGGTCTCCATTGAAGATGTAGTGGAGCTGATCAAGAAAGGCGACATCAAACAGCTGGATATTGATCAGTGTAAAGTATTAAGTACACTGCTTCCTGATCTCGATGATGTGAGTTTATTAATTTTTGCATTTACCTTACTGTGTACAATCATTTGACTGTGATGCTGGTGTTTTCGTTCTTATGTTTAGATGCAGTCACTACTAGCTTATAAAGGAGATTTTAAAAGGCTTGGAGTTGCTGAGCGGTTCTTTATGTATTTGTGGAAATTAGAAAGGTTGGATTTCGTGTAGTTGGCATGTGTCAATGTCGTCTTTTCTTAGTCAATTGTTTGGACAGTTTCAGGTTGAGAGTTGAGTGTATGAAGTTCCAACACGAATTTGCTCAGGGTTATGACCATCTGTATCCAGCACTGTCTTTGCTGAAAGCTGCTGCTAAAGGTAAGGAGAATTTGTAAAGTCAGATTTGCTGTGTGTACTTTTTGTTGCATACACACACACACACACACACACACACACACACACACACACACACACACACGCGCGCACCATTTTTTCTTTGTATTGTAGGAGTCTGTGCGACTCCAATAAAAACGTATAAAATGTACAACAAATCACTCTATTCGCAATACAATATGAAATCTAATCACTGGTGTTACAGACTCAACCAATGGTACCCAAAAATTAGAAAATGATTCACACACATACATACACACACACACACACACACACACACACACACACACACACACACACACACACACACACACACACACACACACACACACACACACACACCACTGAATGTAATTATTCAAGACCTGTTGCACTGACGTGAGCTAAACTGACCACCCCATGTGCGGAGGACAGCCGGGACATTTTTTATAAGTAGAGGCCTGTTCTTCTCGGTTTATCGCAACAGGTTGTTAGATTCCCACAACCGATGTCGCTACAATGCTAAATTTCGGTACGCTGATGGTTGAGACTGTTACAAAATCTCCTCAGCGAGTTGTCCGAGGACGTCGACTTGTGGCCGTGACAACAACCTACATCCACGACGGATGAATTTTTTTCTGTGAAAGCAAATCGCTTTGAAACCGGAATGCCGTAGACTGCTGCAAAGTTCCTCCTCAGGACAGTCCAACGGCTTCTCTAGCCTGTCAACATCACGCGACAAATAGCTCTGCAAGCTAGCACTCCCATGCGCTACATTGTCTTCAGTCTCACTGTTGTCTGTAATTTTGTTTGTACACGTACTGCAATCAATGGGAGGAATGGCTTTACTGTCTTCTTCTAATCGCAGTCTCTGTGCATTCCTTTGCTGTACTTGTTTGTACCGTTCTGTTGTCATGCACTAGATGCCTTGACGAATACTGCAGTTTTTTACTAGGAACCAATCTGGATTTGTTTTATCTTCCTTTGCCGAAGGTTTTACGCTTATGAAGTGATTGGAACAGACACGTGTATACTTCAAAATGATCTGTTTCAGGTCATTTCGGTTTCTAGCATTCACCCACGCCCCTCTTCGCCATTCCATCAGTTTTCAAAATTCCTCGGCTTTGACCGTCACAATCGCTGGCAAAGTAAGGAAACTAAAGTCTTTGTCACGATCGGCATGGTTGCTTCAACCCACAACAGCACAGAAGTTTTCATTGCGATATTGAAGTCTCGAATGTCCTCCAGCATGTGAGCACGTGAGTAGGTTCACGCCTACTGCAACCGGTCTATATGCCATTTGTCTGAAGCTTTCTGACAGATAATATATAGGATTGTTTGAAATGGGTACAGCGGTACATTTACTCAAACAAACGACATATCTCTATGTCAGCAAGACAGTAGAAATTATCAACAGCAAGGCACCTACACAATATTTGGATTAGCCTTGAAGTAAGAAATGTACACAAGCTTACAAATTTTTGTGTGTCTACGGTGAGCCTATGCAAGCCTGAAATTATACCACCACTATCATAAAGCAGTGCAATGAAATAAAATGTTGTTCTCAGGACAAACAGTGTTTTCTAATATCAAATGATTTGTAAATTGCATTTAGTCTGCCACATTAGTTTGACTAGCCATATTTTGAAGTTTCTAGGAAACCAATAATAGTTGTGTTAGATTCTTTATGCACATATGTACCATGTTCCATCTCTTATTTGGAAGCACTAGTAGTCTGCTGTTGGATAGCAAAGTACTTTGTATCTCTCTTTGTTGCATATGACTAGGAAGCGTGTGCAAAATTGTGATGATGTCTGAAGTTACAGAAGACGTAATTAGTAATCCTAGGCGTAACGTGGGTTATAGTAGTCGTCTTACCGGAAGTAAGGAACAACGGACTCAACAGAAATACCAACTCAACAGAAATACCGGCTCGACGGAAATGACCATGTAAACAACTTTGGGATGTATAGCCCGCATTCACTGTTATCGCTCGTGTAATGTCAACATATGGTTGTTGGAGCTTGACCGCTAGTCTAGGCAGAGTCACTTAGGATGTTCCAATTTTTATTGCTGATCATGACTTTGGAGTGTACCTCCATGGTCATAGCAAACGGAGAGTAAGTGAACAGAGAGTGAGTTAACCTGCGACAAAGCACCACACCCAAGTGATTTACCTTTTGATGATAAGACTGTCTGTCCTTTCTCAGCCATCTGTATAAACAAGTGTTGGGATGCTTGGGTCTAGTGGTGTTAATTTGTGGTGTTAATTTGTGGGTGCTTGCAATAGGTGCTTTCCATTATGTGTACAGCAACCAGGCTTGGATAGAGTTTCTTGAAAGAGGGGATCCAGTTGTATCATTAGCCACACCCATAGCAGCTAAGTCTGTATGTGACCTACGAAACCAGCAAACTCACTTCATCTTGTATTAGGGTTAATTTCCGGGCATATTCATTAGATATTATAGGCATATAAGTTTAGAATTGAACGAAGTAACCATCCATCAAACATTAAGGTATGTTCACTTTAATAACAACAAACAAGATTCGTTTAATATTTTGGCTGCGGTAGAAGAGGATAGGTCCAGATCCCAGGAGCTTCCCTCTATTCACCTATGGCAACTATTTGGTGTTGCTAATCTTAGGCATTGTTGCGATTGGAGTACTTACCTATGCCTCGTTGTTGAGGTTAAAATCAATCGTGGGTGTTATAGGAACTCACACATAAGTAAGTTTCCTGCTTTGCATGCATTCAAGCACATTGCTAATTCTACTATACAACCAAAGTACCCCAAACTGGAAAGAGGTCAATTTCTTGGCGCCTAGGTTTCAGCACTGCAGTGCTCCCTTTTTGTGATCAGTGCTACAGCAGGTACTCCTACTATTTCTTGCACCTCCACGGCTTCACTTTACGTTGTAAACTTATTGTAAGACTGGGACATCGTTTGCACCCCACCCATTTTTGGATCAAAGAAGGCTTTTCAGTAATCAGTGATAAGCTATTTCATGATTCGAAATAATAGTAATTGGGTGGGTAAAGTTTTTTACAAGTAGATCATTGCACATTTCTAATCATGTGTGCACTCACTTTTGCGTGTAAATTGATGTTTGTTTGTTTGTGTTGGAAGCTGTATGTTTTATTTAAGGTGCCGGAAGAGTATCTTGTCAGGTACAAGCTAGGTGGCAAAACCTATTATTTATATGGCTACTATTTCTAGTAAATGTCACTTGAGATTGATCTCTTCTCATATGTGTTTACTGAATCGATTTGCTCTTGATGGTTGATAATTGGTGATGATTTTATACTAATTAAGGGAGAATTAATTTCTAGTTTAAATGTGTGTTGTGTAGTTGATGGTGTGTGTGATCCCGTTCGTTCAGTAGGCAGAATTGGTCAGTTCTGCAATAGAGAGATAATGTCTGTTTATTTGTTTTATTCAAGCTGCCCCTGTCTTGGTTTGTTTGTCTAGCTTCTCTCTCTCTCTCTCTCTCTCTCTCTCTCTCTCTCTCTCTCTCTCTCTCTCTCTCTCTCTCTCTCTCTGTGTGTGTGTGTGTGTGTGTGTGTGTGTGTGTGTGTGTGTGTGTGTGTGTGCATGCGTGCGTGCATGCGTGTGTGTGTGTGTGTGTGTGTGTGTGTGTGTGTGTGTGTGTGTGTGTGTATCATGAGCCAAGATGGTGGATGCATTGCTGAAATTGATGCTCGTATAAGCAAAGCAAGTAAAGTTTTTGGTTCCTGGAAGAAAAGGGTATTTACCAACAGGCAGTTTTCAATCTCCACAAAGATGAAAATTTTTCGTGCTTTGGTGAGACCTGTTTTGCTATATGGATGTGAGACTTGGTCCGGTACACAACCAAACTTGCAACGTTTAAATACATTCCACATACGGTGCATTTGATCGATTCTTGGTGTCTCAAGATGGAATAAAATCAAGAATTCAGACAATTTAGAACGAGCGTGTGAAGAACCTATTGCTATGACAATACAGAAACAACGATTGCAATGGCTGGGCCATCTGCTACGCATGAGTAACAATCGTCCCCAAAAACAACTACTCTGCAGCAGACTTAGTAATGCAACAAGACCAACACATGGGCCTAAACAGAGATGGATAGATGTTGTCACAATAGACCTCAGATCATTACATATCAGTCTTCGTGATGCTGATGATCGTGCTGCTTGGAGAAGCGCTATTACGCTGCGTTGCCAAAACCCATAGTGGGTATGGTGGAATCAAGGCGTGTGTGTGTGTGTGTGTGTGTGTGTGTGTGTGTGTGTGTGTGTGTGTGTGTGTGTGTGTGTGTGTGTGGCATTTGTAGCTCAGTTGGTTAGAGAGTTGCATTTGGAGAATGGAAACATCTGGGACATTGAGGTCGTAGGTTCGCAGGCGAGTAAAGACATAATTTCCTTGAGCAAGAAATTTGTGCACAATTGCCTTTCTCGACTGAGGAGTATAAATGAGTACCTGGTCTTTGACTGGGGGTGGACTAGACCGCTGGCTTGGCAGAACATCACGCAGTATATACAGGCATGTGTGGACTTGAGGTCCAGTGCTGTGGCTGCGCTAAAGTCAGTGTCCTTTGATGCTCTGGCTACGCATCAAGGAGTTTGTAGCGTGTTTTAACTCTTTGAGTAGCGGCGGGGTTTCTACGTAGAAATAGGCAAGAGGTGCTATCTTCGGAACTTTTTGAAGGGCGTATCCATTTGTCCATTGTGTGTGTGTGTGTGTGTGTGTGTGTGTGCACGTGTGTGTGTGTGTGTGCACGTGTGTGTGTGTGTGTGTGTGTGTGTGTGTGTGTGTGTGTGTGTGTGTGTGTGTGTGTGTGTATGTGTGTGTGTGTGTGTGTGTGCGCACATGTGTGTATGTGTGTGTGTGTGCATGTGTGTGTATGTGTGCATGGGTGTGTGGGTACATGCAATTGCTCCTGTGTGTGCTTGTTTGTTTATTTACCTGTCAATAAATATTTCTTATCACATCAGTTTACAGGTAGGGTGTAAAGACTAGTCTTCTCATTAGTCTCTGGCCTTTCTTGTTACTCGAGATCGTACTCTACTATATGGGACAACGTGTTATTATCAGGACAAAGAGTTGTGTGATTTAGTTGAGAAATCGGTTAAATCAGTCAATATATTTGTTTTATAAATGCAGAGTGCACACCATAGGATGCAGAGACTTCCTAATTTATCTTGCCCTTTGCACTTTGCAGTCTGCATGAAGAAATGTAGGTACCAGCTGGATATTTATTTGAGCAGATTTATATAAACACCCATACCATTAGACTGCAGTCTGTCACATGCCTATCTTACCGATCAACTTTTGTTGATGCTTCTGTAGAAATCGCTATCTCTAAACATTCATGTGCTTTCTTTTGTTCTTCACAGAAATTGAGGATAGCGAAGATCTGTATGAGATTCTGAGTATTGTGCTGGATACAGGAAACTTTATCAACATGGTAGGTGTTTATTTTTTGTGATTCTTTGACTTGTTTGTTGTTATGTATTCAGTTGGTGTAGGGTGGTAAGTGAATGTATCTTAGGGCCACAGTGATTGTTGTTGTTGAGTTGTTATTGTTGTGAGCGGAACAGCAATAACTTGGGAGGTTCCCATAGGACTGTGTGAGGGCTGCACAGAGTAGGCTGCTTTTACCGTCTATAACCTGCTTATTCAGTGACTGTGGTTTGCAGCTGGTAGGAAATAGAGATGTCTTGTGATACTTTCACACAAGTGGGAATGGTGTACTTACAAACAAGTACAGATTGCAAGATGATAGACATCAGATGTCAGAAAAATCAGACATCAGACAGTCGGCATTTCTTCACTCGTGAGTCAGTGTGTCATTTTATTAGTAGGTGTGCTCATCAGTGTTAATCTAAAATAGAAGCCATTGGTGGGATGGTACAATGTGCGAATGAGTACAGAACAGTGTGCTTTTTGAGTAGGTTCCTGGGGCATCAATTTAAGAATATTGTTTTTACAGACAGACAGACAGACAGACAGACAGACACATAGACAGACAGACAGACATGCTGCCTGTCCGTTAGCCTCCAGAGATGCAACGTACAAGTGCTCTCAAGAAAACTATGTAGACTTTCTTTTAGCAAGAACAGTTGTATTGCTTATAGCGTACAGTTATTTAATCGTCCTACGTAGTAAGCGGCCGTAAGGGTTGCCGGACATTTTTGAATGTAATAGTGTTGAAATTTTAAATACATGTATTGACAGACAGACAGACAGACAGACAAACAAATAGACAGATGAATAGACAGACACATAGACAGACAGACAGACAGACAGATAAGCACCTTTGAAGACATTACAACTTTGCTCTGCTGTGCTTGCACAGGTTGTAACCATTTGGTATTAATTAACGAAAATGGTTGTCGATCTCCAGCTTTAAACTATGCAGTAGTGTACAGGAGACGCTCACTGCTGTGACTGCAAATTGTAATTATGATTTACAATAACGAATTGTGTGATCTATCTCCTACTCACAATTATTATTGCAACAACACAACAAACCTTCAGTTCAAATTTAAATAATGAAGTCAAAGTTAGTAATTTAGTTTTTAATTTCGAGTCATTACTTCAAGTTTTCCATTCTGTTGTAATTCCTTATGTGAATATTTCTGTGCATTTAGGGCGGCTATGCTGGTAATGCTGCTGGATTTAAGTTGGACTCACTGATCAAGATGGATGACACTAGAGCTAACAAACCACGAATGACACTTACTCATTATATTGTTCAGGTTATCAGAGCCCTAGTATCAATCTTGTAATGGATAACTATTGGTCTGTACGTCAGGTGGCTGAAAAAGATTGTCCTTATGTCTTGGATATCGACCAAAGGATGCCTCATTTGGAGAAAGCTGCTAGGTTTGTACCAACTCGTCGGTTGTTGAAAGTATTTTGTTGCTTGATGTGTACGTTCTGCTTATTAGGTTGTCATTAGACACATTACAAAGTGATCTTCATGAATTAAAGACAGGTCTGTCTAAGAACGACAAATCTTTACAGCAGGCTGCTGAAGATCTGAAAGAGCAGATGCTGGTGTTTATCGAGGTCTCATCAAGTCCTTTCTCGATTTGGTCTCTGTCAGTCCATCTGTACTTTGTTTTATTGTAGACATCAAAAAGCCAACTTCAAAGCTTGGAGAAAGTGATGGAGGAAGTGGACACGTTGAGTAAAAGGCTGGCTGTCTTCTTTTGCGAAGACCCAAGCTCATTCAAACTGGAGACCTTTCTTCAACTAATTAGCACGTTTGTCAATCGTATAAAGGCTGCAAGGCAGGTAAGATGACATGTGGCTCGAAGCTGACGAGAGGACCGTTTTGTAAGCATTTGTTGGGTCTTTAGGAGAACATACAACGAAAGTTAAGAGAAGAGCGTGAAGAGAAACGCCGTCTACAGAAAGAAGAAGATGAAAAGAAAAAGAAAGCAAAACGGGACGGAGCAAAGGCACTGGGACAACCACCAGAGGATCTGTCTTCAGGCTGTGTGGATCGTCTTTTGTCAGACATACGTGGAGGCAATAAGCTTAGAAAGCAAGCATCAGAAGCAGCATCTGTGGAGTTTTCTCAATCGAAAAGAAGCAGTTGGGCTCCACTACAAGCACTAAGTAAAACTTTGCTCGATGGATTGGCTTTGGCTAAACGAAGGGCAACAATAGCTGAGACGTCTTCAAAAGCGACAATGAAAGTATGTCTTGTGCAGTGGCATGGTACTGTAGACATTCACATTGATGTGTGGTAGGGGTCTGATCATGCTGATAGTGATGTGTTGTTGGAAACCTAATGGCCAGTCACAATGATGGTCTAACAGTTGGTGATCGACACAATAGGTCAAACAGCTTTGAATGAAAAAATGGTTTCTGTGTAAATTTTAAAGGATTTTGATTGTATATTGATCAAGTTGGAATTGTTTTTCATTTTGTGATGGTACAGTTTTCTCTTCTACTTTGTATACAGTGTGGCGTATATATGATGTTTGTGTATGTGCTCTACGTGTTGTATATTAGAATGTGCCATCCGCCCAGTGATACTTTGAATACATGATGAGCATCTACACCCATTGTGTGCTGATGACAGACATTAGGCATATCAAAGTCAGTGGACTGGCTCTAACATGAGCAGTTACACCCACGCAATCAGGCCATACTCACACTGTAGGAGGACACTATTTTACTCTAATTCAACTTGTGGCTAAGTAGGTAGTTAAAAATATAAAACTTGTTATTCGGTAACTTTTCTCTTTGGATGGAATCAAATTGAGGCGTTTTTATGCTATATCACAGGATTCATTAGCACCTTCTTGTCTGGCCTCGTCGACATCGCAATTCTGTACTTGCTTTTCATGGGAATCAGTCAAGAACATCCAAAAGCCATTAGCCAAGACTGAACCAGAGTGCATGATGGTAGGCAGCAGCTAAGTACAGAATGTTGGTGACGTGGTGTCTTTCAAGGTAATACGTAGTTTGCTAATTGCTTGTTATTTAAGTACTAAATTACTAATTGATTGCAGCTCAACTTGCTTGCCCGACGTTTGCAAACTCCTTCATACTGTGTTTCAAAATTTCCTTACTATCAATTCAAGTTAGACATCACGTGTTATAGTACAGTATACGTATTTCTACGGAAAAGAGCGACTACAATATTGTAGCACGTGTCGCATGTATGGTAGCGTGACGCTATCCCTATCATAGGAAGATACGGTAAACAATATTAGTTACTATATATTGGTTTCTATTGCAGTAAAAATGTTGGCCAGCCTGCTTCGCTAGCGCTGTTAGCTTGTCGCGATCGTTTGCTTTTCGTGGAAACAATGATGTCTGACAGTGTCGAAGACAGGGAAGGAGACAGACCGACAAGTACCGGCACCAAGGCCGGTAGCGCTAGCGGTACTGCGTCCAGTCAGATGGCCAGCCACAAGGCAGTCAAGCACAGAGCTACTACTGGGTCGTTCAAACTCGTGGCTTCAAGAGAATTGCAGCGTTTCAGCTCGGCGGATTCTTCCATCAAGTTGGCTGCAGAAATAGAAGACCCGGAATCAGCAGTCGATTTCTTGAGGAGAGGAACGAGCAACCTGACACCGCTCAAGTTGAAGTTGTCCTCTTGTAGCGACGAGTGGATGCTCGCTTTTTTGGACCACGGCGGTCTAGAACTCGTGTTCGCTTGTCTGGAGAACCTGGGGAAAAGAGGGTTTTCGAAGTTCTCGGTAGCCATGGATCAGTTGTTGTGTGTTGGATGCATCAAAGCGGTGATGAACTCCAAGGTTGGTCTCGATCACATTGTTGACAGGACCGCATATGTGAGGACATTGGCAGAAGGTATGATTTGATGAAATGTAATGATTATGATTTGGTATGTATGCTGTGGTATGCAGGTTTGGTCAGGATTATTTAGTTAACTAATTTCTGTAATTGAACTATCTTTGTATTACTTTAATTAATAATTAATTAAATAATGTAAGAAAAAGCAATGAGTTAGAACGCACCTCATCTGATATCGACAAGTGTTGTTTTATTATGTCCAATATAGTGATTGCTTATTTGATAATTTGATTGTTGATTAATTAACCATAAATCATAAACTTGGCAGTTACGTACCCCACACTTTCTACAAATAATTTCTGTTGCTGTGAAGTGTCATTTGGTGATGGAATATTTAATGTAGTTCAACTATCTGTTGCTAATGGAAAAAGTGATCAGTCTGCTTTATTAAATTATTAAATTTAATCATGAATATGGCAGACAACAAAGAAACAAGAAAGTCAAGTTAGTTATGACTTTTCATTTTGGTTTATATAAACAAATTTATGATTACCCTTACAATAATTTTTTTATTTGTTTTTTGGCATAGTTACTAAATATAACATTTATTATAAATACAATTATATTAACAAGAGACAGTAATAATATATTTGTTGACTGTATCAGCTGTTGACACAAATAACATCATGGTCAAGATGCAAGTATTTGACTTACTTGCTGCTATCAGTGTATACTCAGAAGATGGTTACAGGCTGGCACTCGATGCTATGAACAATTACAAGGTAATTAATTAAGTTACTAATTTAACATGAAATTTTGCAGTGAAATAATTGTTCTTGTTTAGAAAACCAAGGGGCAGTCGTATCGTTTCAGTCTTCTAGTAAATGAGTTGAGAAATTCGGAAACAGACTCGTATTCCGTATCGTTGCTGGCTCTTATTAATTGCTTGGTCAGTGCTGCACCAAGCGTTCAAGAACGGATCCAAATCAGAAACGAATTCGTAGGTGAGCAAATTTACATTAGAATAAGTTAATACATTTGTACATGCATCATACATACATACCGATATGATGTGGGGAAAGGGTCTGGCTACACGAGACTATATCTTTTGTTGTGTATGTCGTATGCCAATCATTCTATAAAACTTGATTTTCAAACCGAGGTGTTCTTGTTTGAGCAATCGTTTACATGACCTTGACATCCTGATTTTCATCTCGATTCATTCTTTTTGGATGTACAGATTGACACTGCATTAGATTGTTTATGCATCTGTATCTTGTTTATACAATTTGATCTTGCATGTCACAGTCATTTGCTTTTTGTATACTGTGGAATCAACGTTTCCCGCAGATACTACTGTATCAGAGCAAGAAATAACAGCCTACCATCGGCAAACGGCCAAGCAAACGATACCCTTGACCAACCAAATGACATGACCATTTGACATGAGGGTGATCTTCGCACAATGTAAAAACACTAACACTCCGTACATGCACACTCTACTCTGTAAGTCTATCACTCCTAACAGTAAATAGAAAATGAAGAGTCAAAAGAATTCCCACCATGTGGTGATCAAAGTACAGGCAAATGTAAGAGACAAACACGTACTGTCTGTTTGCATTGACCTTTTATACAGAAAGTGCTAATGAAGCTGTGGTTGCAGCAGGCATGCTTTTTATGGTACGTGCCAGTAGTTTCTTATTGTTATTGTGTTGTGTACCCTAGCAGATCTCTTTACAGAGCATGACCACTCAACTGGAGGTATCGTAATTGAATAAGGGTATTATGGTATTTAGATTAATCATTCGTTTCAAAATGTTGGAGCTGCAATGGGGTCGCTTCAAAAATGGCATCTACGGCTTTGAGTGCTCGCTCATTTTGAAATTCGTATTTCAGGGTCTGCTGCATGCATATAGTCTCTTGTAATAACATGCAGTTTACAGCAAAATACAATGTGTAATTGTTCATGGAGGAGATTGCTGAAATAGTTGTGATAGTAGTTGTTGATGTACAGAGAAATAGGAAATTCAATTTTGTAGCCAAGAGAAATATTGTTGAGCAACCTGACAGTTGCAAGAAAACATGTCATGTTACCACCAGGGCAGTAGTGTGATTAAGATTTGCTGATGAACGTTGTGATTTTTAGGTTTGAAACTTCTTGATGTCATTACACGTATGAGGTTGGTTACACTTTTGCCTCATATGATAACGATAATTACTATTGGTCGCTATCGTGTTACTCTTAGACATACAGAAGACGATGATCTCAATCTCCAACTTGACTTGTTTGATGACTTACGGAGGCAAGATGACGAAAGTTTATGTCTACCCAGTGGCATTGACTTGAACAATCAATTTGACATGTTCAATGCCCTATTCTGGAAAGTAAACAGCATGCTTTACATCATAAACCGTCTAAATTTCCATGTTTGTATGACACCTGTTTGTGGTGGTGTAGGTGAGTGACACTCCTCGAGCAACCAATTTGCTGCATATTCTTCAACATCTTTATCTTATTGATCACGATGGCAGTCTTGGTGATAGAATATGGGAGACTGTTGATAAAGTTGTTCTTCAGGCGTCACTTGTTATGACAGAAGACGAGGCTACAAGAGTCGCCCAGAGTACATTGTCTCGGCTGAGATCATCAGTACAGTATGATTCTATGGACACTATACAGCTTTTGGATGGATCAAGTTTATTAAGCAATGTGGAAGGTTCAGTTCAAGACCCATTAACTGTTTCTGTACCGTCGGCACCTGTGCCACCACCATTGCCATTGGAATCGGGTTCAACTGATGCTGAGGAATTTTCTACTAGTCAAGCAGCTTCTTCAACTTTTAGTATTTCTACCCCTTTGCCTCCACTACCACCACAGCCGCCGCCACTGCCGCCACTTCCTTTAGGACTATCAGAAACTTCATTTCCTCAACTTCTAGGACAGTCAGGAATACCAACACCACCAC